>NC_074665.1:100588473-100631209 GCF_029448725.1 Salvelinus fontinalis | reverse complement strand
CAGAAATTGTTTTTTTTCTATCGACAAATATTGTCTATGTACATTTTGGCTTGTCATGTACATTCTGAAATCAAGTGTGCCTTCTGCACTGTGTTCATGTACAGCTGGTAATAAAGGTGATCTTATTGTTGAGAAGAGGAATGTATATTATGAAAACTATATTTCACAAAACATTAAGAACACCTGCTCTTTCCATGACATAGACTGACCAGGTGAAAGCTATGATCCCTTATTGAGTTTCTCTTCAATCAGTGTAGGAGACATTATTTGAGACATGGATTGTGTGGGCCATTGAGGATGAATAGGCAAGACTAAAGATTTGTGCCTTTGAATGGTGTAGCAGGTGTCAGTTTGAGTGTGTCAAGAACTGCAATGCTGCTGGGGTTATCATGCTCAACAGTTTCCTGTGTGTATCAAAAATGGTCCACCAGCCAAAGGACATCCAGCCACTTGACACAACTGTGGGAATCATGGGCCAGCATCCCTGTGGAATGCTTTCGACACCTTGTAGAGTCCATGCCTCAAAGAATTGAGGCTGTTCTGAGGGTTAAAGGGAGGGGAGCAACTCTATATTAGGAAGGTGTTCTTAATGTTTGGAATACTCAGGGTATAAACCATCTACTGAGGAGTTGGCAGTTTCAACAGAGTTGTGTTCATCAGGGCACACAATGGATTTAAAACAACACAAACGCTTATTAACAATTCCAGGAAGTTGTCCTCTCTGTTTTCTTCCATAATGAATACAACTTGGATTGCCAAACAAATAGTGTATAAAGAACTTAAATTATTACATTCTAGAAACCAATTCTATGAATTTCTTGGTATCACAACACATTAATCACCTATTTTCACAAGTTACAGAACTACTCATTACTTTTGTGAACATTAAATCCTTTGCTGTTTTGCAGGAACTGTAGTTGTCTGGGGTCCTGATACAAACGCACATCTTTAAGATCTCCCACAAACCCTTTGGTAAACAGCCCAGACGTCACTGTTGAGATGTTCCTGTGCAACTCGAACCCTCCCAAGTACAACAGACCCCCGTAATTCATGGCAACGTAACGCTCGAAGGGGTCCACGTCTTCGAAAAGGACCCTCTGGTCACCCAGGAACACCTGAATAAGGGTACTGTTCAGAGAGAGAGATAAGTAATGCCATTTGTTGCAACACAACGTGACGTTTCTGAAGGTGAGCGGGAGGGAGAGCCTCTCTCCGAGGTTGACTGCGATTTTGAGGTGCCCCTCCTGAAGCCCGACAGCAAGGTAGTCGTCGTCATCGTGCTCCGCTCTTCCCATCCACAGAATCAACCCTTCGTTCCCGCTTGCTGTAAAGTTAAACGCAACCTGCGTGTACCTCAGATTTCTTGTGTTGAATTTAGGATCCCTGTATTTCAGATATGATTTCCCAACGAACTTCAGAGTGGTCATGGATAGGCCTACCTGCTTATCGCAGTACCTCCCCTCCCACCCGAGAGGACAGAAACAGTCGTATGAGCCAGTCACAAGATCAGAGAAACACAATGACTCATGTTGACACAGGTTATTGACACAATACACCGACTGGTTACACACAGGACCCGTCCACCGAGGAGGGCAGGTGCACATAAACGAGTCAGAATCGGCGCCGCTCAACGCAGTACAGAGGCCGCCGTTCTGGCACACCTTGTACCCGCACGCCGTCCCGTCCCAGTCGCCCACGTTGGCCCCTCCCAGGGCCCCTGTCTCCGTCAGGTCAAAGTCGTGTCCGTTTAAGACGAGCTCTCTCACGCCTCCGGTAAAACCCACAGGCTCGTTCTCCACGGAGAACGTAGAGATGGAGCTCAGGTCGGAGACCCCGCCGACGAAGAGGTCCGTGGCCACGTCCAGAGTGGACATCCCTCCCTCGGTGTCGTTCTGCTTCACCTCCAGCCCGTCCAGAACCAGGAACCCCTGGTGGCCCGTCCTGCCTGTCCTCACCTGGAATGATTAAAAACATCAAACCTTAACAGAAAATATGAATTGCGTGTGTGTGTTTTCTAATTATTTAGCCAGATCCTGTAAATATCTGATGTGTTTTCAGCACAAACGCAGCTGGAATGTTCCGGTCTGTTCTGTACAGGTGTAAGAACATAATGGGGCAGGAGGAGATGGCTGCTGTTATACGGCCACCTAACCAATTGTGCTATTGTGACTTTTTTCGCTTACAGCTGCATTGTTGGTTAAGGGCTTGTAAGTAAGCATTTCACTGTAAGATCTACACCTGTTATATTCGGAGCATGTGACAAATAAAATGTGATTTGATTTGACATGGTACCGTGTGCCAGGTCCCTCCGCTGATGTCCACTCTGTTAGTGGACTGTAACACGTTGGTTCCAGAACCCAGGTTGTAACGCAGTTGGACCAACCCTGATGTCAGGGACACACAGAAGAAGTCTCCTGTGGATGACATGACCACAGAGGGACAGAGGGATACGATGGTCATTAATGTTGTTGTCATTCTGGATGTATTTATATTATTAGCACGTTTCTATAAACCACAAATGACATGAAAACAGAGCAGAGGGATAGAATGGTTGTTCCTACCGGCCCGGGCACTGAGGTGCTGTGCTGTGTAGAAGAGGATGCCCTCTGGTGACAGAGTCTGGAACTGCAGCCTGAGGTCTGTCCTGTGTCTGATGCTGACTGGAGGGAAAGACATCCAGGATGACTGGTTACCGCTGAAGAACGGGTCACTGATGGCCATGGCTGAAAAAAACAAGAATGGGAGAAATAGAAACCTCATAAAAAATGTATAAAATACTTTTAGAATATTTTTTCTTGTTCATTTGGTTCTGAAAGTACTTTCATTACAAGAACAGAATACAAAACATTACGAATGTAACAAACATAACTAATGTTACCATGAAGGTTTATCTTCATAACATCAAGAAGAACCAGAGTAAAAGGGAAATCTATAAGGTTTGTTCAAAGTTGTAGTGTAATTCTCATTGTTGTCATAAGAAATTAGGTAGAAGCAATGTTATCGAATTTATCTGTATATTCTCAAACTCCTGTTCTATCAGATTGAAAATGAGAACATGTTGTATACAGTAGTCCTACTACAGTAATACATAGAGCCCTGTGTTTTGTATACAGTAGTCCTACTACAGTAATACATAGAGCCCTGTGTTTTGTATACAGTAGGTCTACTACAGTAATACATAGAGCCCTGTGTTTTGTATACAGTAGGTCTACTACAGTAATACATAGAGCCCTGTGTTTTGTATACAGTAGGCCTACTACAATAATACATAGAGCCCTGTGTTTTGTATACAGTAGGTCTACTACAGTAATACATAGAGCCCTGTGTTTTGTATACAGTAGGTCTCCTATAGTAATACATAGAGCCCTGTGTTTTGTATACAGTAGGCCTACTACAGTAATACATAGAGCCCTGTGTTTTGTATACAGTAGGTCTACTACAGTAACACATAGAGCCCTGTGTTTTGTATACAGTAGGCCTACTACAGCAATACATAGAGCCCTGTGTTTTGTATACAGTAGGTCTACTACAGTAATACATAGAGCCCTGTGTGTTGTATACACTAGTCCTACTACAGCAATACATAGAGCCCTGTGTTTTGTATACAGTAGGTCTACTACAGTAATACATAGAGCCCTGTGTTTTGTATACAGTAGGCCTACTACAGTAATACATAGAGCCCTGTGTTTTGTATACAGTAGGTCTCCTATAGTAATACATAGAGCCCTGTGTTTTGTATACAGTAGGCCTACTACAGTAATACATAGAGCCCTGTGTTTTGTATACAGTAGGTCTACTACAGTAACACATAGAGCCCTGTGTTTTGTATACAGTGGCCTACTACAGCAATACATAGAGCCCTGTGTTTTGTATACAGTAGGTCTACTACAGTAATACATAGAGCCCTGTGTGTTGTATACACTAGTCCTACTACAGCAATACATAGAGCCCTGTGTTTTGTATACAGTAGGTCTACTACAGTAATACATAGAGCCCTGTGTTTTGTATACAGTAGGCCTACTACAGTAATACATAGAGCCCTGTGTTTTGTATACAGTAGGTCTCCTATAGTAATACATAGAGCCCTGTGTTTTGTATACAGTAGGCCTACTACAGTAATACATAGAGCCCTGTGTTTTGTATACAGTAGGCCTACTACAGTAATACATAGAGCCCTGTGTTTTGTATACAGTAGGCCTACTACAGTAATACATAGAGCCCTGTGTTTTGTATACAGTAGGTCTACTACAGTAATACATAGAGCCCTGTGTTTTGTATACAGTAGGTCTACTACAGTAATACATAGAGCCCTGTGTTTTGTATACAGTAGGTCTACTACAGTAATACATAGAGCCCTGTGTTTTGTATACAGTAGGTCTACTACAGTAATACATAGAGCCCTGTGTTTTGTATACAGTAGGTCTACTACAGTAATACATAGAGCCCTGTGTTTTGTATACAGTAGTCCTACTACAGTAATACATAGAGCCCTGTGTTTTGTATACAGTAGGTCTACTACAGTAATACATAGAGCCCTGTGTTTTGTATACAGTAGGTCTACTACAGTAATACATAGAGCCCTGTGTTTTGTATACAGTAGTCCTACTACAGTAATACATAGAGCCCTGTGTTTTGCGTAATAACATTATCATAAAACATAGCCAGGCTGTATCACTACCGGCTGTGATTGGGAGTCCCATAGGGCGGCGCACAATTGGCCCAGCGTCATCGGGTTAACTGACTTGCCTAGTTAAATAAAGGTTAAATAAAATGCGGTAAGCTTGGAGATAGTGGGACACATTGAGCTGTGACATTTATTTTCATCTCTTTCTCTCACACGACGGCTTATTTTTCTCTTTATCCCTCTGTCTGTCTCTCCTCCACCTTCTGTCTCTCCTCCCTCCTCTGTCCCTCTGTCTGTCTCTCCTCCCCCTTCTGTGTCTCCTCCCCCTTCTGTGTCTCCTCCCCCTCTCTCTGTATCTCCTCCCCCTCTGTTCCTCTCTCTGTCTCTCCCTCTGTCTGTCTCTCCACCCCCCTCTATCCCTCTGTCTGTCTCTCCTCCCCCCTCTATCTCTCCTCCCTCCTCTCTCTGTATCTCCTCCCCCCTCTGTCCCTCTGTCCCTACTTTGCTTTCTGTCTGTCTGTCTGTTCATTCCTTCTCTCTCCTCCCCCCTCTCTCTGTATCTCCTCCCCCCTTTGTCACTTTCTCTGTATCTCCTCCCCCCTCTGTCCCTTTCTCTGTCTCTCCTCCCCCTCTGTCTGTCTCTCCTCCCCTTCTATCCCTCTCTCTGTCTCTCCTCCCCCTCTGTCCCTCTCTCTGTCTCTCCTCCCCCCTCTATCCCTCTCTCTGTATCTCCTCCCCCTTCGGTCCCTCTCTCTGTCTCTCCTCCCCCTGTCTGTCTCTCCTCCCCCTCTATCCCTCTCTCTGTCTCTCCTCCCCCTCTATCCCTCTCTCTGTCTCTCCTCCCCCCTCTGTCCCTCTCTCTGTCTCTCCTCTATCCCTCTCTCTGTCTCTCCTCAGATCCCTCTCTCTGTCTCTCCTCCCACCTCTATCTCCATCTCTTTCTCCTTAATCATACTGCTAACCCTAATGCCTAACCATAGACCAAAAAGCAAATTTAAGTTTTTATAATATAGCCAATTTTGACTTTGCAGCTGGCCTATCTAGTGGAAATCGTTCAGTTCTGCCCCAGGACAAGACTCATGACAATAAACATTAACTTTCCTTCCGTTGGCCCTAATCCTTCAATATTTTCAGATCTACCATTTTTTAATAAAATCCCTCTCACATCTGAGTTTTCTTGTTGCAGGTGCGCGGCAATAATGTAATTACTGATATTTGCAGATCTTCAATGTTTGTATATCTCTAAAGTCAAATCAAATTTTATTTGTCACCTGCTTCGTAAACAACAGGTGGACTAACAGTGAAATGCTAACGGGCCCTTCCCAACAATACAGAGAGAAATAATAGAAAAATAATAACACAAGGAATAAATCCACAATGAGTAACAATAACTTGTCTATATACATGTGGTACCAGTACTGAGTAATGATAACTTGGCTATATACATGGGGTACCAGTACTGAGTAATGATAACTTGGCTATAAACAAGGGGTACCAGTACTGAGTAATGATAACTTGTCTATAAACAAGGGGTACCAGTACTAAGTAATGATAACTTCTCTATAAACAAGGGGTACCAGTACTGAGTAATGATAACTTGGCTATAAACATGGGGTACCAGTACTGAGTAATGATAACTTGGCTATAAACATGGGGTACCAGTACTGAGTAATGATAACTTGGCTATTTACAAGGGGTACCAGTACTGAGTAATGATAACTTGTCTATTTACAAGGGGTACCAGTACTGAGTAATGATAACTTGGCTATAAACATGGGGTACCAGTACTGAGTAATGATAACTTGGCTATAAACATGGGGTACCAGTACTGAGTAATGATAACTTGGCTATTTACAAGGGGTACCAGTACTAAGTAATGATAACTTGTCTATTTACAAGGGGTACCAGTACTGAGTAATGATAACTTGGCTATAAACATGGGGTACCAGTACTGAGTAATGATAACTTGGCTATAAACATGGGGTACCAGTACTGAGTAATGATAACTTGGCTATATACATGGGGTACCAGTACTGAGTAATGATAACTTGGCTATAAACATGGGGTACCAGTACCAGTAGTCCATTTGCGGGGGTAGATAGGTAACCGGTGACAAGGCAATAGGATAAAGTGACTAGGCAACAGGATAGATAATAAACAGCAGCGTATGTGACGAGTCAAAAGAACATATGCACCATAGAGAAGCTTCATGAGACCCTTCAGATCTGGAAACATTGAAGGAGTAGGGCCAAGGGGGAGGAATAGGGCCATGGGGAAGGAGTAGGGCCATGGGAAAGGAGTAGGGCCAAGGGAAAGGAGTAGGGCCATGGGGAAGGAGTAGGGCCAAGGGGAAGGAGTAGGGCCAAGGGGAAGAAGTAGTAGGGCCGAGTAGTAGGGCCAAGGGGAAGGGCCATGGGGAAGGAGTAGGGCCAAGGGGAAGGAGTAGGGCCATGGGGAAGGAGTAGGGCCAAGGGGAAGGAGTAGGGCCAAGGGGAAGGAGTAGGGCCAAGGGGAAGAAGGAGGGACAAGGGGAAGGAGTAGGGTCAAGGGGAAGGAGTAGGGCCAAGGGGAAGGAGTAGGGCCATGGGGAAGGAGTAGGGGGGAGGAGTAGGGGGAAGGGTTAGGGCCAAGGGGAAAGAGTAAGGCCAAAGGGAAGGAGTAGGGCCAAGGGGAAGGAGTAGGGCCATCGGGAAGGAGTAGGGCCATGGGGAAGGAGTAGGGCCATGGGGAAGGAGTAAGGCCATGGGAAAGGAGTAGGGTCAAGGGGAAGGAGTAGGGCCAAGGGGAAGGAGTAGGGCCATGGGGAAGGAGTAGGGCCAAGGGGAAGGAGTAGGGCCAAGGGGAAGGAGTAGGGCCATGGGAAAGGAGTAGGGCCAAGGGGAAGGAGTAGGGCCATGGGAAAGGAGTAGGGCCAAGGGGAAGAAGGAGGGACAAGGGGAAGGAGTAGGGTCAAGGGGAAGGAGTAGGGCCAAGGGGAAGGAGTAGGGCCATGGGGAAGGAGTAGGGGGGAGGAGTAGGGGGAAGGGTTAGGGCCAAGGGGAAAGAGTAAGGCCAAAGGGAAGGAGTAGGGCCAAGGGGAAGGAGTAGGGCCATGGGGAAGGAGTAGGGCCATGGGGAAGGAGTAGGGCCATGGGGAAGGAGTAAGGCCATGGGAAAGGAGTAGGGTCAAGGGGAAGGAGTAGGGCCAAGGGGAAGGAGTAGGGCCATGGGGAAGGAGTAGGGCCAAGGGGAAGGAGTAGGGCCAAGGGGAAGGAGTAGGGCCATGGGAAAGGAGTAGGGCCAAGGGGAAGGAGTAGGGCCAAGGGGAAGGAGTAGGGCCATGGGGAAGGAGTAGGGCCATGGGGAAGGAGTAGGGCCAAGGGGAAGGAGTAGGGCCAAGGGACGGAGTAAGGTCAGGGGGAAGGAGTAGGGCCCTGGGGAAGGAGTAGGGCCAAGGGGAAGGAGTAGGACCATGGGGAAGGAGTAGGGCCAAGGGGAAGGAGTATGGCCATGGGGAAGGAGTAGGGGGACGGTGAAGGAGTAGGGGGAAGGGTTAGGGCCAAAGGGAAGGAGTATGGCCAAGGGGAAGGGTTAGGGCCAAAGGGAAGGAGTATGGCCAAGGGGAAGGGTTAGGGCCAAGGGGAAGGAGTATGGCCAAGGGGAAGGGTTAGGGCCAAGGGGAAGGAGTAGGGAGGGAATTGGTACCGGCTGTAAGAGACAGAGAGCTATAGTCACAGTAGGCTATTATGCAATGTCATTCTCTAATTGAACCTATTGGCCCAGCCAGTTCTAACAGGTCACAGGTCACAGTGTACTGAATATGGATTCATTTAAATGAGCTCACCCCAGAGCCCAATGTTCCTTGGCAATTTGTACCAGAGAGCTTTATTGACTGACTGAATTTGATTGAAATCTCATTAATATAACCACTGATGCGCTGCTCTGACTGCCAGGCTGGGATATAACCACTGATGCGCTGCTCTGACTGCCAGTCTGGGAGCAGGCCTGCAGCTATAGTATCTGCTGGATTAATGTAAAAAATATACAGTACCAGTCAAAAGTCTGGACACACCTACCCATTTTCTACATTGTAGAATAATAGTGAAGACATCAAAACTTTGAAATAACACATATGGAATCATGTAGTAACCAACAAAGTGTTAAACAAATCAAAATATATTCAAAGTAGCCACCCTTTGCCTTAATGATAGCTTTGCACACTCTTGGCATTCTCTCAACCAGCTTCATGAGGAATGCTTTTCCAACAGTTTTGAAGGAGTTCCCACATATGCTGAGCACTTGTTGGCTGCTTTTCCTTCACTCTGCGGTCCAACTCATCCCAAACCATCTCAATTGGGTTGAGGTCGGGTGATTGTGGAGGCCAGATCATCTGATGCAGCACTCCATCACTCCTTCTTGGTCAAATAGCCCTTACACAGCCTGGAGGTGTGTTGGGTCATTGTCCTGTGAAAAAAACGAATGGTAGTCCCAAAGCGCATACCAGGTGGGATGGCGAATTGCTGCAGAATGCTGTGGTAGCCATGCTGGTTAAGTGTGCCTTGAATTCTAAATAAATCACAGACAGCGCCAGCAGCAAAGCACCCCCACACTCAGTGGCCTCAAAAAAAAGGTCTCAAATGGAGGCCGCTATTAAAGGTTTCCAGTGTTGCAGGAGCTGTGTTTACTTTGGATTGTTCCGGGACAATGTGGACCGCGCTGACTTTCAATGTAGCAACTGCTTGCTTGTGGAGGACTACAGGAGCGAAGTAGCTACTCTTAGCAAGCAAGTAGCAAACCTACATAAGCTACTGAGGAACCCACGCCCACCTACTTTTTATATTTCTTCCACTGTTGAAGTAATATGGCTACAAGTTCATCTGCCTCACCTGAAGCCCATTCTTGTGGGAAGCTGCTATAGACCACCAAGTGCTAACAGTCATTATATGGATAATATGTGTGAAATGCTTGATAACGTATGCGATATCAACAGAGAAGTATATTTTCTAGGTGATTTAAATATTGACTGGCTATCATCAAGCTGCCCACTCAGGAAAAAACTTCAAACTGTAACCAGTGCCTACAACCTGGATCAGGTTGTCAGTCAACCTACCAGGGTAGTTACAAACAGCACAGGAATGAAATCATCAACATGTATTGATCACATATTTACTAATGCTGCAGAAATGTGCTTTAAAGCAGTATCCAAATCCATCGGCTGTAGTGATCAGAATATAATAGCCATATCTAGGAAAACCAAAGTTCCAAAGGCTGGGCCTAACATAGTGTATAAGAGGTCATACACAAAGTTTTGTAGTGATTCATATGTTGATGATGTAAAGAATATTTGCTGGTTTGTGGTGTAATGAGGAGCAACCCAACGCTGCACTTGATGCATTTATGAAACTACTTATTCCAGTTACTAATAAGCATGCACCCATTAAGAAAATGACTGTAAAAACTGTTAAATCCCCTTGGATTGATGAGGAATTGAAAAATGGTATGGTTAGCCAAAAGAGATTAGGAAAAAGGTAAAACATACTGCAAATTAAGAAATCATGTGACTAAATGAAAGAAAAAGAAAAAGAAACTACACTATGAAACAAAGATAAATTATATAAAGAATGATAGTAAAAAGCTTTGGGGCACCTTAAATTACATTTTGGGAATAAAAGCCAACTCGGCTCCTTAATACATTGATTCAGATGGCACATTCATCACAAAGCCCACTGATATTGCAAACGACTTTAATGACTTTTTCATTGGTAAGCAAACTTAGGGATGACATGCCAGCAACAAACACTGACACTACACATCCAAGTATATTGGACCAAATTATGAAAGACAAGAATTGTACATTTGAACTCCGTAAAGTCAGTGTGGAAGAGGTGAAAAAATGATTGTTGTCTATCAACAATGACAAGCCACCGGGGTTGACAATCTGGATGGAAAATGACTGAGAATAATAGCAGACGATATTGCCACATCTTCAATTTAAGCCTACTAGAGAGCGTGTGCCCTCAGGCCTGGAGGGAAGTCATTCCGCTACCCAAGAATAGTAAAACTCCCTTAACTGACTCAAATAGCCGACCAATCAGCCTGTTACCAACCCTTAGTAAACTTTTTTTTAAATGGTGTTTGACCAGATACAATGCAATTTTACAGTAAACAAATTGACAACATAATTTCAGCATGCTTATAGGGAAGGACACTCAACAAGCACAGCACTTACACAAATTACTGATGATTGACTGAGAGAAATTGGTGATAAAATGATTGTGTAGGCTGTCTTGTTAGACTTCAGTGCAGCTTTTGACATTATCGATCATAGTCTGCTGCTGGAAAAACGTATGTGTTATTGTAACGGGTGACGCTCTCCTCATCCTCGGATGAGGTGAGGAGAGAGGGATCTGAAGACCAAAACGCAGGCTTTGGGAAATAAGCCATCTTTATTATACAATAAGATGGCAACACGAAACGAAACAAAACACTTTCAAACTACAAAACAAGAAAACGACGTTGACGAAACCTGAACATAAACTTATATAACTAAACATAAACTTACGTACAGGAAACAGACGACATCGAAACGAAAACGAAACAAACAAACGCTACAGTCCAGTGTGGTACGAACAAACATACTGACACAAGAGACAATCACCCACAAACAAACAGTGAGAATGCCCTACCTAAATATGACTCTTAATTAGAGGCAAACGCAAACCACCTGCCTCTAATCAAGAGCCATACCAGGCAAACCAAAACCAACATAGAAACAGATAACATAGAATGCCCACCCAACCTCACGTCCTGACCAACTAACACACAAAAACTAACATAAATAGGTCAGGAACGTGACAGTACCCCCCCCACAAGGTGCGAACTCCGGACGCACCAGCACAAAGTCTAGGGGAGGGTCTGGGTGGGCATTTAACCACGGTGGTGGTTCAGGCTCGGGGCGCGGTTCCCACCCCACCATAATCCATCCTAACTTCCTCCCTCCAAGAATGTCCACCCTCTTTTGACCCCCACAAAATTCCCTTAACAACATATCTAATAGGGACAACACCGGGACAGAGAGATAAATCAAGAAAGAGGGATAGATAAGAATATAGAGATAGATGAAGATAGAGAGGGAGATTAGGATAGAGGGGCAACTCCGGACTGAAAGGCAGCTCCGGACAGAGAGACAGCTCTGGACTGATGGGCAGTTCTGGGTATCCAGCCTTTTCAGGCTGAAGGACAGCTCATGGCTGACTGACGAATCTCGATGCTCATGGCTGGCTGACGGCTCTCGACGCTCATGGCAGGCTGACGGCTCTCGACGCTCATGGCAGGCTGACGGCTCTCGACGCTCATGGCAGGCTGACGGCTCTCGACGCTCATGGCAGGCTGACGGCTCTCGACGCTCATGGCAGGCTGACGGCTCTCGACGCTCATGGCAGGCTGACGGCTCTGGCTGCTCATGGCGCTCTGACGGCTCTGGCTGCTCATGGCGCTCTGACGGCTCTGGCTGCTCATGGCGCTCTGACGGCTCTGGCTGCTCATGGCTCGCTGGCGGCTCTGGCAGATCCTGTCTGGTTGGCGGCTCTGGCAGATCCTGTCTGGTTGGCGGCTCTGGCAGATCCTGTCTGGTTGGCGGCTCTGGCAGATCCTGTCTGGTTGGCGGCTCTGGCAGATCCTGTCTGGTTGGCGGCTCTGGCAGATCCTGTCTGGTTGGCGGCTCTGGCAGATCCTGTCTGGTTGGCGGCTCTGGCAGATCCTGTCTGGCTGACGGCTCTAGCGGCTCCTGTCTGGCTGATGGCTCTAGCGGCTCCTGTCTGGCTGACGGCTCTGTAGGCTCATGGCAGACGGGCGGCTTTGCAGGCTCATGGCAGACGGGCGGCTTTGCAGGCTCCTGGCAGACGGATGGCTCAGAGGGCGCTGGGGAGACGGATGGCTCAGATGGCGCTGGGGAGACGGATGGCTCAGATGGCGCTGGGGAGACGGATGGCTCAGATGGCGCTGGGGAGACGGATGGCTCAGATGGCGCTGGGGAGACGGATGGCTCAGATGGCGCTGGGGAGACGGATGGCTCTGGCCGGATATGGCGCACTGTAGACCTGGTGCGTGGTGCCAGAACTGGAGGCACCGTGCTAATGACAAGCACCTTCCTACTAGTGCGGGGAGCAGGGACAGGGCACACTGTATTCTCAAAGCCTACTCTATCCCTGATGCGTGGTACCGGCACTGGTGACGCCGGGCTGAGGACAAGCACATCAGGATTAGTAGGGGGAGAATATACAGTGTGTACAGGGCTCTGGAGACGCACTGGTAGCTTAGTGCGTGGGGCCGGAACTGGAGGCACCGGGCTAGATACACGCACTACAGGGAGAGTGCGTGGAGGAGGAACAGGGCTCAGGATACGCACTGGTAGCCTAGTGCGTAGTGTATACACTGTAGGTACTAGGCTGGGGCGGGGAGGTGGTGCCGGAAATACCGGACCGTGGAGGCGTACTGGCACTCTTGAGCATTGAACCTGCCCAACCTTACCTGGTTGAATGCTCCCGGTTGCCCGACCAGTGCGGGGAGGTGGAATAACCCGCACCGGCCTATGTAGGCGAACCGGGGAAACCATGCGTAAGGCAGGTGCCATGTATGCCGGCCCGAGGAGACGCACTGGAGACCAGACGCGTTGAGCCGGCCTCATGACACCTGGCTCAATGCCCAATCTAGCCCTCCCAGTGCGGGGAGGTGGAATAACCCGCACTGGGCTATGCACTCGTACAGGAGACACCGTGCGCTCTACTGCGTAACACGGCGCCTGCCCGTACTCCCGCTCTCCACGGTAAGCCTGGGAAGTGGGCGCAGGTCTCCTACCTGCCCTTGGCCCACTATCTTCTAGCCCCCCCCCAAGAAATTTTTGGGAATTACTCACGGGCTTTTTTGGCTTCCGTCCCCGGTAGCCTCTGCTCTCCTCCGTGTCTCCAGCTCAGCTTTGGGACGGCGATTTTCTCCTGCCTTAGCCCAGGGACCTTCTCCATTCATTATTTGCTCCCATGTCCAGAAATCCTTTCTCTCCTGTCCCTTACTCCGTTTAGTTTCCCTTTGCCGCTTGGTCTTAGCTTGGTGGGTGATTCTGTAACGGGTGACGCTCTCCTCATCCTCGGATGAGGTGAGGAGAGAGGGATCTGAAGACCAAAACGCAGGCTTTGGGAAATAAGCCATCTTTATTATACAATAAGATGGCAACACGAAACGAAACAAAACACTTTCAAACTACAAAACAAGAAAACGACGTTGACGAAACCTGAACATAAACTTATATAACTAAACATAAACTTACGTACAGGAAACAGACGACATCGAAACGAAAACGAAACAAACAAACGCTACAGTCCAGTGTGGTACGAACAAACATACTGACACAAGAGACAATCACCCACAAACAAACAGTGAGAATGCCCTACCTAAATATGACTCTTAATTAGAGGCAAACGCAAACCACCTGCCTCTAATCAAGAGCCATACCAGGCAAACCAAAACCAACATAGAAACAGATAACATAGAATGCCCACCCAACCTCACGTCCTGACCAACTAACACACAAAAACTAACATAAATAGGTCAGGAACGTGACAGTTATGGCTTTACACCCCCTGCTATAATGTGGATAAAGAGTTACTTGTCTAACAGAACACAGAGGGTGTTCTTTAATGGAAGCCTCTCAAATATAATCCAGTTAGAATCAGGAATTCCCCAGGGTAGCTGTTTAGGCCCCTTGCTTTTTTCAATTTTTACTAACGACATGCCACTGACTGAGTAAAGCCAGTGTCTATGTATGCGAATGACTCGACACTACACACGTCAGCTACTACACTGACTGAAATGACTGCAACACTCAACAAAGAGTTGCAGTTAGTTTCAGAGTGGGTGGCAAGGAATAAGTTAGCCCTAAATATTTCTAAAACTAAAAGCATTGTATTTGGAACAAAACACTCACTAAACCCTAAACCTCAACTAAATCTTGTAATAAATTGTGTGGAAATTGAGCAAGTTGAGATGACTAAACTGCTTGGAATAACACTAGATCGTAAACTGTCATGGTCAAAACATATTGATGCAGTATGCAGTAGTAACTAAGATTGGGAGAAGTCTGTCTATAATAAAGCGATGGTCTGCCTTCTTAACAACACTATCAACAAGGCAGGTACTACAAGCCCTAGTTTTGCAATTGCAATTGGCTCAGAAGAGGGCAGCACGGCTGGCCCTTGGATGTACACAGAGAGCTAATATTAATAATATCTATGTCAATCTCTCCTGGCTGAAAGTGGAGGAGAGATTGACGTCATCACTACTTTTATTTATGAGAGTTATTGACATGTTGAATGCACCGAGCTCTGTCTAAACTACTGGCACACAGCTCGCACACCCATGCATACCCCACAAGACATGCCACAAGAGGTCTCTTCACAGTTCCCAAGTCCAGAACAGACTATGGGAGGCACACAGTACTACATAGAGCCATGACTACATGGAACTCTATTCCACATCAAGTAACTGACGCAGCAGTAAAATTAGATTTAAAAAACAGATAAAAAACACCTTATGGAACAGCGGGACTGTGAAGTAACACAAACAAAGGCACAGACACATACAAACACACACACACGATAACATACATAGACATTGATTTAGTACTGTAGATATGTGGTAGTGGTGGAGTAGGGGCCTGAGGGCACATAGTGTGTTGTGAAATCTGTGAATGTATTATAATGTTTTTAAAATTGTATAAACTGCCTTAATTTTGCGGGACCCCAGGAAGAGTAGCTGCTACTTTGGTAACAGTTAATGGGGATCCATAATAAATACAAATACACCATCACACCTCCTCCTCCATGCTTCCCGGTGGGAACCACACATGCGGAGATCATCCATTCAACTACTCTGCATCTCACAAAGACACGGCGGTTGAAACCAAAAATCTCCAATTTGGAATCATCAGATCAAAGGACAGATTTCCACCGGTCTAATGTCCATTGCTCGTGTTTCTTGGCCCAAGCAAGTCTCTTCTTCTTATTGGTGTCCTTTAGTAGTGGTTTCTATGCAGCAATTCGACCATGAAGGCCTGATTCACTCAGTCTCCTCTGAACAGTTGATGTTGAGATGTGTCTGTTACTTGAACTCTGTGAAGCCTTTATTTGGGCTGCAATTTCTGGGGCTGGTATCTCTAATGAACGTATCCTCTGCAGCAGAGGTAACTGGGTCTTCCTGTGGCGGTCCTCATGAGAGCCAGTTTCATCATAACGCTTGATGGTTTTTAGGACTGCACTTAAAGAAACTTTCAAAGTTCTTGACATTTTCCAGACTAAGACTTGAAGGTCAGTCAAAGTAATAATGGACTGTCGTTTCTCTTTGGTTATTTGAGCTGTTCTTGCCATAATATGGACTCGGCCTTTTACCAAATAGGGCTATATTCTGTATAACACCCCTACCTTGTCACAACACAGCTGATTGGCTCAAACACATTAAGAAGGAAATAAATTCCACAAATTAACTTTTAACAAGGCACACCTGCTAATTGAAATGCATTCCAGGTGACTACCTCATGAAGCTGGTTGAGAGAATTACAAGAGTGTCCAAAGTCATCAAGGCAAAGGGTGGCTACTTTGAAGAATTTAAAATCTAAAATATATTTTGATTTGTTTAAAACTTTTTTGGTTACTACATAATTCCATATGTGTTATTTCATAGTTTTGATGTCTTCACTATTATTCTACAATGTAGAAAATAGTAAAAATAAAGAAAAACCCTTTAATGGGTAGGTTTGTCCAAACTTTTGACTGGTACTGTATATATTTCTTTGTGTCAAGCTATCAATCAAAGCAGAAAGGAAAATGGTTATATGAGAGGGACTGAGATCTATTAATTTGATGTAATTACATTTTAAAACCATGTAAATGGATACTATAGGATAATGGGGAAAAAATGTATACCAACGTTTTGGTCTCAATAGACCATCAGTGTTTTACGGAGAGTTTAACAGAAAGGTTAACAGAGAGGTTAACAGAGAGGTTAACAGAAGGCTTAACAGAGAGCTTAACGGAGAGTTTAACGGAGAGGTTAACAGAGAGTTTAATGGAGAGGTTTACAGAGAGGTTAACAGGGAGTTTAACAGAAAGGTTAACAGAGAAGTTAACAGAGCGTTTAAGAGAGTTTAACAGAAGCCTTAACAGAGAGCTTAACGGAGAGTTTAACAGAGAGCTTAACAGAGAGTTTAATGGAGGTATTAACAGAGAGGTTAATCGCTTTCTTTTTCATATTTTTTTGGAACAAACTGGTTGGGTTGGTTGGTTATTATTTTGACCTAATAGTATTTGGTTAGTGTTCGGTTAGTATTCTGACCTAATAGTATTTGGTTAGTGTTTGGTCAGTATTCTGACCTGATAGTATTTGGTTAGTGTTTGGTCAGTATTCTGACCTGATAGTATTTGGTTAGTGTTTGGTCAGTATTCTGACCTAATAGTATTTGGTTAGTGTTTGGTCAGTATTCTGACCTTGCTGACAGTGCAGTCCGCCGGTACCCAAGGGGCAGAGGCAGGTGTATCCGTCTGGAAGGGGTACGCAGGTGGAACCACGGGCACACAATGGAGGGGGGCGGTGTTCAGTGTCGCACACAGACACGGTCTCAGAGCAGAGTGCTCCCTTCCAGCCGAATGGGCACTGGCAGCTAGGAGAGAGAGGAACACATGGGTTAGGGTTACTGGCAGCTAGGGGAGAGAGTAACATATGGGTTAGGGTTACTATTAGCTAGGGGAGAGAGAACACATGGGGTAGGGTTACTGGCAGCTAGGGGAGAGAGGAACACATGGGTTAGGGTTACTGGCAATTAGGGGAGAGAGGAACACATGAGTTAGGGTTACTGGCAGCTAGAGGAGAGAGGAACACATGGGTTAGGGTTACTGGCATCTAGGGGAGAGAGGAACACATGGGTTAGGGTTACTGGCAGCTAGGGGAGAGAGTAACATATGGGTTAGGGTTACTATTAGCTAAGGGAGAGAGGAACACATGGGTTAGGGTTACTGGCATCTAGGGGAGAGAGGAACACATGGGTTAGGGTTACTGGCAGCTAGGGGAGAGAGGAACACATGGGTTAGGGTTACTGGCAGCTAGGGGAGAGAGGAACACATGAGTTAGGGTTACTGGCATCTAGGGGAGAGAAGAACACATGGGTTAAGGTAACTAGCAGCTAGGGGAGAGAGGAACACATGGGTTAGGGTTACTGGCAGCTAGGGAAGAGAGGAACACATGGGTTAGGGTTACTGGCAGCTAGGGGAGAGAGGAACACATGGGTTAGGGTTACTGGCAGCTAGGGGAGAGAGGAACACATGGGTTAAGGTAACTAGCAGCTAGGGGAGAGAGGAACACATGGGTTAGGGTTACTGGCAGCTAGGGGAGAGAGGAACACATGGGTTAGGGTTACTGGCAGCTAGGGGAGAGAGGAACACATGGGTTAGGGTTACTGGCAGCTAGGGGAGAGAGGAACACATGATTTAGGGTTACTGGCAGCTAGGGGAGAGAGAAACACATGGGTTAGGGTTACTGGCAGCTAGGGGAGAGAGGAACACACGAGTTCGGGTTACTGTCATCTAGGGGAGAGAGGAACACATGGGTTAGGGTTACTGGCAGCTAGGGGAGAGAGGAACACATGAGTTAGGGTTACTGGCAGCTAGGGTAGAGAGGACACATAGGTTAGGGTTACTGGCAGCTAGGGGAGATGTCATGAGGTTTACTTAACATCAGAAAACCTACTTCTACTACTGGCACAGACAGTGCTGCTAGTCGTGCTACTGTGGAGAGCAGAATGACATGGAGTACTACTAGTAATACTCTAGTACAGAGGACTGGCTTACTACTGGTGATACTGTAGTACACGGGACTTCTTATTACTAGTAATACTGTAGTACAGGGGACTGGCTTACTACTAGTAATACTGTAGTACAGGAGACTGGCTTACTACTAGTAATACTCTAGTACAGGGACTGGCTTACTACTGGTGATACTGTAGTACACGGGACTTCTTATTACTAGTAATACTGTAGTACAGGGGACTGGCTTACTACTAGTAATACTGTAGTACAGGAGACTGGCTTACTACTAGTAATACTGTAGTACAGGGGACTGGCTTATTACTAGTAATACTGTAGTACAGGGGAGTTCTTACTACTAGTAATACTGTAGTACAGAGGACTGGCTTACTACTGGTGATACTGTAGTACACGGGACTTCTTATTACTAGTAATACTGTAGTACAGGGGACTGGCTTACTACTAGTAATACTGTAGTACAGGAGACTGGCTTACTACTAGTAATACTGTAGTACAGGGGACTGGCTTATTACTAGTAATACTGTAGTACAGGGGAGTTCTTACTACTAGTAATACTGTAGTACAGGGGACTTCTTACTACTAGTGATACTGTAGTACAGAGGACTTCTTATTACTAAGTAATACTGTAGTGCAGGGACTGGCTTACTACTAGTAATACTGTAGTACAGGGACTGGCTTACTACTAGTAATACTGTAGTACAGAGGACTGGCTTACTACTAGTAATACTGTAAAACAGGGGACTGGCTTACTACTAGTAATACTGTAAAACAGGGGACTGGCTTACTACTAGTAATGATCTACAGAGTCTATAGATGGTGATGATACATCTACAGAGTCTATAGATGGTGATGATACATCTACAGAGTCTATAGGTGGTGATGATACATCTACAGAGTCTATAGGTGGTGATGATACATCTACAGAGTCTATAGGTGGTGATGATACATCTACAGAGTCTATAGATGGTGATGATACATCTACAGAGTCTATAGATGGTGATGATACATCTACAGAGTCTATAGATGGTGATGATACATCTACAGAGACTACAGATGGTGATGATACATCTACAGAGACTATAGATGGTGATGATACATCTACAGAGTCTACAGATGGTGATGATACATCTACAGAGTCTATAGGTGGTGATGATACATCTACAGAGACTATAGATGGTGATGATACATCTACAGAGTCTATAGGTGGTGATGATACATCTACAGAGACTACAGATGGTGATGATACATCTACAGAGTCTACAGATGGTGATGATACATCTACAGAGAATATAGGTGGTGATGATACATCTACAGAGACTATAGGTGGTGACGATACATCTACAGAGACTACAGATGGTGATGATACATCTACAGAGTCTACAGATGGTGATGATACATCTACAGAGAATATAGGTGGTGATGATACATCTACAGAGACTACAGATGGTGATGATACATCTACAGAGTCTACAGATGGTGATGATACATCTACAGAGGCTATAGGTGGTGACGATACATCTACAGAGACTACAGATGGTGATGATACATCTACAGAGTCTACAGATGGTGATGATACATCTACAGAGAATATAGGTGGTGATGATACATCTACAGAGACTACAGATGGTGATGATACATCTACAGAGTCTACAGATGGTGATGATACATCTACAGAGGCTATAGATGCATGTGATGATACATCTACAGAGTCTATAGATGGTGATGATACATCTACAGAGTCTATAGATGGTGATGATACATCTACAGAGTCTATAGGTGGTGATGATACATCTACAGAGACTATAGATGGTGATGATACATCTACAGAGTCTATAGGTGATGATATATCTACAGAGTCTATAGGTGGTGATGATACATCTACAGAGTCTATAGATGGTGATGATACATGTACAGAGTTTATAGATGGTGATGATACATCTACAGAGTCTATAGATGGTGATGATACATGTACAGAGTTTATAGATGGTGATGATACATCTACAGAGTATATAGGTGGTGATGATACATCTACAGAGTCTATAGATGGTGATGATACATCTACAGAGTCTATAGGTGATGATATATCTACAGAGTCTATAGGTGGTGATGATACATCTACAGAGTCTATAGGTGGTGACGATACATCTACAGAGTATATAGGTGGTGATGATACATCTACAGAGACTATAGGTGGTGATACATCTACAGAGTATATAGGTGGTGATGATACATCTACAGAGTATATAGGTGGTGATGATACATCTACAGAGTCTATAGGTGGTGACGATACATCTACAGAGTCTATAGGCGATGATATATCTACAGAGTCTATAGGTGGTGATGATATATCTACAGAGACTATAGGTGGTGATGATACATCTACAGAGTCTATAGGTGGTGACGATACATCTACAGAGTCTATAGATGGTGATGATACATCTACAGAGTCTATAGGTGATGATATATCTACAGAGTCTATAGGTGGTGATGATACATCTACAGAGTCTATAGGTGGTGATGATACATCTACAGAGTCTATAGGTGGTGATGATACATCTACAGAGTCTATAGATGGTGATGATATATCTACAGAGTCTATAGGTGGTGATGATACATCTACAGAGTCTATAGATGGTGATGATACATCTACAGAGTCTATAGGTGGTGATGATACATCTACAGAGACTATCGGTGGTGATGATACATCTACAGAGTCTATAGGTGGTGATGATACATCTACAGAGTCTATAGGTGGTGATGATACATCTACAGAGACTATAGGTGGTGATGATACATCTACAGAGTCTATAGGTGGTGATGATACATCTACAGAGTATATAGGTGGTGATGATACATCTACAGAGACTATAGGTGGTGATGATACATCTACAGAGTCTATAGGTGGTGATGATACATCTACAGAGTATATAGGTGGTGATGATACATCTACAGAGACTATAGGTGGTGATGATACATCTACAGAGTCTATAGGTGGTGATGATACATCTACAGAGTATATAGGTGGTGATGATACATCTACAGAGTATATAGGTGGTGATGATACATCTACAGAGACTATAGGTGGTGATGATACATCTACAGAGTCTATAGGTGGTGATGATACATCTACAGAGTATATAGGTGGTGATGATACATCTACAGAGACTATCGGTGGTGATGATACATCTACAGAGTCTATAGGTGGTGATGATACATCTACAGAGTCTATAGGTGGTGATGATACATCTACAGAGACTATAGGTGGTGATGATACATCTACAGAGTCTATAGGTGGTGATGATACATCTACAGAGACTATAGATGGTGATGATACATCTACAGAGTCTATAGGTGGTGATGATACATCTACAGAGTCTATAGGTGGTGATGATACATCTACAGAGTATATAGGTGGTGATGATACATCTACAGAGACTATCGGTGGTGATGATACATCTACAGAGTCTATAGGTGGTGATGATACATCTACAGAGACTATCGGTGGTGATGATACATCTACAGAGTCTATAGGTGGTGATGATACATCTACAGAGACTATAGATGGTTATGATACATCTACAGAGTATATAGATGGTGATGATACATCTACAGAGTATATAGGTGGTGATGATACATCTACAGAGACTATAGGTGGTGATGATACATCTACAGAGACTATAGGTGGTGATGATACATCTACAGAGTATATAGGTGGTGATGATACATCTACAGTGAATTACTAAGAGTTATTATATCTTCACCAACTACATTACATTTTGCAATTATTGTGTGAATGAATCCACTATTGCCTGCACTGCAGTGTATCTCATTCATTAACATCGAGTCCTAAACACACAGCTCCTTGCTCTGATGATGCTGTTCTCAACAATATAGACAGATAAGTCTCTCCTGAGTAGAAGAAACTAAAACCAACTGATCTAGGATCAGGTCCCCCCCCCTGTCCATATAATCTTGTTCATTATGAGCTAAAAGGCTAAGCTGATTCCAAACACATGTTAGGAATCTGGACCTCTATTCACAAAACATCTCAGAGTAGGAGTGCTTTTTATATCATAATGAACAAGAACACATGGGCATTGGGGACCTGATCCTAGATCAGCACTTGTACAGGCTGAAATAGAATTCTCCACCTATCTCCTGGTCAACCTAGCCAACCATGATTAATAGGACTAACAGTGGTACAGTCATACCCATTCATTTGCCTCCATGTTGAGCAGTGATTTATGTCTCTAAAGCCTCTCATTTCTGGGATAATAACATTGATTACCCCAGCCGGAGGAGGCCTGATGCCCACTAAGCCCTTGGTCTGACATGCAACATCAATACATGGTCCTGTTTCCTCAGTCTCGCCATAGAGATGGATAGAGGGAGCACTTGCCACAAAGACTGTTTTAGCGTGGGCATTTTCTGAGTCTCACTGATAGAAGGTTTATAGAAGAAACCACGAGCCCCCCCCCCCCCCCCCCCCCCGCAACAGTACACTTCAATCAACTCTATATATGACCAGCCTCAGCCTACATCTCTGGTCAAGTCATATTATGCAGAGACATCATTGTAGCCACTTAACTCAATAATAATAATACCACAGTCACATACCATGGGCTTCATGTGTTACTGTAAAGCACTTTGGGAGATATATTGTGGTAGAAAGGGCAATATAAATCAATCTGATTAATTGATTACAAGCATAACAATGGGACATCCTGGTTTAAAGAACGGTTCAATAAAATAAAAGAATCAATGAAAATGTAGTGTACATACTAGACAGAGGATCCAGAGTCCACACAGGTTCCTCCGTTCCTGCACGTCACCAGGGTGCAGGGTGTGACCCCGCACTGACCCACGCTACGGCCAGAGTTAGGATGACCCTCAGGCTTCCCCAACGCTATGAACTTCCCGTCTCTCCTCGTCCGAAACTCCAGATCAAATATGCAACCTGTGAAATAACACAGAAAAAAATCCACTCAAACCGAGGAGACAAACAGTGTGTGTAATTAAGCAGACATTTCTCGGAACTCCACATCGTTCAAATAGGAAACCTTTTAAATCCCAAAACACATAACTATAACTCATTGCTTCAGGGAAACAACAGCAGCATGACAGTTTGTCTTCAAACTGTCCATATTAGGACATCCTCAGTCAAAAGAAGCTGGGGTGACTTAGGATGTCCTAATATGGACACCGTACAGAACATACCCACTCAAACTGTCTTTCTTTCTGTCAGAGAGAAGTCTTTCATTGTAGTTGACAGTGATCTAATGGGATGACAGTTTGAAGACTAAAAATGAATGCTTCTGTTGTTTCCCTGAAGCAATGAGAATCAAAGGTAACAGGGCTGGGGGAAAAAATAAATATATTATAAATATATTTAAAAAAAAATAAATGAATAAATAAAAAACACGCGCACACACACACACACACACACACACACACACACACACACACACACACACACACACACACACACACACACACACACACACACACACACACACACACACACACACACACACACACACACACACACACACACACACACACACACACACACACACACACACGAAGGTATTCAAACCCCTTGACTTTTTCCACATTTTGTTGTGTTACAGCCTGAATTTAAAATGGGTTACATTTAGATTTTTTTGGTCACTGGCCTACACACAATACCTCATAATGTTATGTTTTACTACATCTTTTTTACAAGTTAATGAAAAATGATAAGCTGAAATGTCTTGAGTCAACAAGTATTCAACCCCTTTGTTATGGCAAGCCTAAATACGTTCAAGAGTAAAAATGTGCTTAACAAGTCACATAATAAGTTGCATGGACTCACTCTGTGTGCAATAATAGTGCTTAAACAAGATTTGACACATCTCTGTACCCCACACATACAATGATCTGTAAGGTACCTCAGTCTAGCAGTGAATTTCAAACACAGATTCAACCACAAAGACCAGTGAGGTTTTCCAGTGCCTTGCAAAGAAGGGCACCTACTGATAGATGGCAAAAAAGCAGACATTGAATATCCCTTTCAGCATAGTAAAGTAATTAATTACACTTTGGATGGTGTATCAATACACTCGTTCACTACACAGAAACAGGCGTCATTCCTAACTCAGTTGCTGGAGAAGAAAGAAACCACTCTGGGATTTCACCATGTTGCCAATGGTGACTTTAAAACAGTTGCAGAGTTTAATGGCTGTGATTGGAGATAACTGAGGCTGGATCAACAACATTGTAGTTACTCCACAATACTAACATAAATGACAAGAGTGAAAAGAAGGAAGACTGTTTTGGAACATGGCAGCAAAGTTACACTGCAAAAAATGTGGCAAAATAATTCACTTTATGTCCTGGATACAAAGTGCTATGTTAGGGGCAAATCCAATACATTATTAAGTACCACTGTCCATATTTTCAAACACAGTGGTGGCTGCATCATGTTATGTGTATGCATGTAATCGTTAAGGACTGGGGAGTTGTTCAGGGTAAAAAATAAACAGAATGGAGCTAAGAACAGGTAAAATCCTAGAGGAAAACCTGGTTCAGTCTGCTCCCCACCAAACACTGGGAGATCAACTCACCTTTCAGCAGGACAATAACCTAGGCCAAATCTATACAGGAGTTGCTTACCAAGAAGACAGTGAATGTTCCTGAGTGGCCGAGTTACAGTTTTGACTTAAATCTATTGAAAATATATGGCAAGACATGAAAATGGTTATCTAGCAAGGATCAACAACCAATTTGACAGTGCTTTAATTATTTTTTAAAGAATAATGGGCAAATGTTACACAATCTAAGTGTGAAAAGCTCTTAGAGACGGTCTCTTAGAGACAGGTGAAATCGCTGCCAAAGGTGCTTCTACAAAGTATTGACTCAGGGGTGTGGATAATTATGTAAATAAAATACACTATATATACAAAAGTATGTGGACATACAATGACATTCTAGAGACGATTCTGTGCTTTCAACTTTGTGGCAACAGTTTGACCTTTCCCGTTTCAGCATGACAATGCCCCTGTGCATAAAGCAAGGTCCATACCGAAATGGTTTGTCGAGATCGGTGTGGAAGAACTTGACTGGCCTGCACAGAGCCCTGACCTCAACCTCATCAAACACCTTTGGGATGAAGTGGAACACCGACTGCGAGCCAGGCCTAATCGCCCAACATCAGTGCCCAACCTCACTAATGCTCTTGTGGCTGAATGGAAGCAAGTCCCTGTAGCAATGTTCCAACATCTAGTGGAAAGCCTTCCCAGAAGAGTGGAGGCTGTTATAGTAGCAAAGGGGGGACCAACTCCATATTAATACCCATGATTTTGGAATGAGATGTTCTTCGAGCAGTGTCCACATACTTTTGGTCATGTAGTGTATTTCTGTATTTCATTTTCAATACATTTGCAAACATTTCTAAAAACATGTTTCACTTTGTCATTATGGGGTATTTACATTTAAGTCATTTAGCAGACGCTCTTATCCAGAGCGACTTACAAATTGGGTATTGTGTGTAGATGAGTGAAACAAAAATCTATGTAATAAATGTTGAATTCAGGCTGTAACAACAAAATGTGGAATAAGTCAAGGGGTATGAATACTTTCTGAAGGCAATGTGCTCACACACATGATTCTTTCATATATTTTTTAAAAAGCCAGAAAAAATGAAGAGTACTATTTCCACATGGTGTTGGGCCATAATAATGACTTCATGTTAATGACTTTATGTTAATGACTTCATGTTCATGTTTGTGTATAGTTGTTGCAAGGGTTAGGGTAAGGTTTATTGTAATTTGTATTAACAAAAACACAAAGAAAATGGGTCAGTGAAGGTTTGAGCCAGTCATTGAATATTTATATTAAAGGTTGGAAATAAAGGATATGCTGTAATTCACTCTCTGCATATCTCTCTCCATTAAATGGTCATTTTACATATTTGCTAGGATGAAATCTCTGCATAGACTAGCAGTTAGGTTAAATCCAACATAATAGGAGGATTCTGAATTATTTTCACACAAAAGCACATTCACCCAAATTCACTCTCTCCTTCCTGTGATTTATATTCTGTCTTTACTGAAACAGGGCAAATATTTTGTCTACTGCAACAGGGCAAATATTCTGTCTACTGAAACAGGAGAAATATTCTGTCTACTGCAACAGGAGAAATATTCTGTCTACTGCAACACGAGAAATATTCTGTCTACTGCAACAGGAGAAATATTCTGTCTACTGCAACAGGAGAAATATTCTGTCTTCTGCAACAAGGCAAATATTCTGTCTACTGCAACAGTGGAGAAATATTCTGTCTACTGCAACAGGAGAAATATTCTGTCAACTGCAACATTAGAAATATTCTGTCTACTGCAACATGGGAAATATTCTGTCTACTGCAACAGGAGAAATATTCTGTCTACTGCAACATGGGAAATATTCTGTCTACTGCAACAGGAGAAATATTCTGTCTACTGCAACAGGAGAAATATTCTGTCTACTGCAACAGGAGAAATATTCTGTCTACTGCAACATGGGAAATATTCTGTCTACTGCAACAGGAGAAATATTCTGTCTACTGCAACAGGAGAAATATTCTGTCTACTGCAACAGGAGAAATATTCTGTCTACTGCAACAGGAGAAATATTCTGTCTACTGCAACAGGAGAAATATTCTGTCTACTGCAACAGGAGAAATATTCTGTCTACTGCAACATGGGAAATATTCTGTCTACTGCATCAGGAGAAATATTCTGTCTACTGCAACAGGAGAAATATTCTGTCTACTGCAACATGGGAAATATTCTGTCTACTGCATCAGGAGAAATATTCTGTCTACTGCAACAGGAGAAATATTCTTTCTACTGCAACAGGAGAAATATTCTGTCTACTGCAACAGGAGAAATATTCTGTCTACTGCAACATGGGAAATATTCTGTCTACTGCAACAGGATAAATATTCTGTCTACTGCAACAGGATAAATATTCTGTCTACTGCAACATGGGAAATATTCTGTCTACTGCAACAGGAGAAATTGTCTGTCTACTGCAACAGGAGAAATATTCTGTCTACTGCAACAGGAGAAATATTCTGTCTACTGCAACAGGGCGAATATTATGTATTTACTGCAACAGGGGAAATATTCTGTCTACTGAAACAGGAGAAATATTCTGTCTACTGCAACAAGGCAAATATTCTGTCTACTATAACAGGGGAAATATTCTGTCTACTGCAAAAGGAGAAATATTCTGTCTACTGCAACAGGAGAAATATTCTGTCTACTGCAACAGGAGAAATATTCTGTCTACTGCAACAGGAGAAATATTCTGTCTACTGCAACAGGAGAAATATTCTGTCTACTGCAACAGGAGAAATATTCTGTCTACTGCAACAGGAGAAATATTCTGTCTACTGCAACAGGTGACATATTCTGTCTACTGCAACAGGTGACATATTCTGTCTACTGCAACAGGTGACATATTCTGTCTTGGGGAAATATTGTGTCTACTCCAACAGTGGAAATATTCTGTCTACTGCAACAGGGGAAATATTCTGTCTACTACAACAGGGGAAATATTCTGTCTACTACAACAGGGGAAATATTCTGTCTACTACAACAGGGGAAATATTCTGTCTTGGGGAAATATTGTGTCTACTGCAACAGTGGAAATATTCTGTCTACTGCAACAGGGGAAATATTCTGTATACTACAACAAGGGAAATATTATGTCTACTGCAACAGGGGAAATATTCTGTCTATTGCAACAGGGGAAACAGTCTGCCGACTGCAACAGGGGAAATAGTCTGACTACTGCAACGGGGAATATTATGTCTACTGCAACAGGGGAAATATTCTGTCTACTGCAACAGGAGAAATATTCTGTCTACTGCAACAGGAGAAATATTCTGTCTACTGCAACAGGGGAAATATTCTGTATACTGCAACAGGGGAAATATTCTGTCTACTGCAACAGGAGAAATAGTCTGTCTACTGCAACAGGATAAATATTCTGTCTACTGCAACAGGAGAAATATTCTGTCTACTGCAATAGGAGAAATATTCTGTCTACTGCAACAGGGGGAATATTATGTCTACTGCAACAGGGGAAATATTCTGTCTACTGCAACAGGAGAAATATTCTGTCTACTGCAACAGGAGAAATATGTCTACTGCAACAGGGGAAATAGTCTGTCTACTGCAACAGGGGAAATATTCTGTCTACTACAACAAGGGAAATATGTCTACTGCAACAGGGGAAATATTCTGTCTACTGCAACAGGAGAAATATTCTGTCTACTGCAACAGGGGGAATATTATGTCTGCCGCAACAGGAGAGATATTCTGTCTACTGCAACAGTGGAAATATTCTGTCTACTGCAACAGGGGAAATATTCTGTCTACTGCAACAGGGGAAATATTCTGTCTACTGCAACAGGGGAAATATTCTGTCTACTGCAACAGGGGAAATATTCTGTCTACTACAACAAGGGAAATATGTCTACTGCAACAGGGGAAATAGTCTGTCTACTGCAACAGGAGAAATATTCTGTCTACTGCAACAGGAGAAATATTCTGTCTACTGCAACAGGGGGAATATTATGTCTACCGCAACAGGAGAAATATTCTGTCTACTGCAACAGTGGAAATATTCTGTCTACTGCAACAGGGGAAATATTCTGTCTACTGCAACAGGGGAAATATTCTGTCTACTACAACAAGGGAAATATTGTGTCTACTGCAACAGGGGAAATAGTCTGTCTACTGCAACAGGAGAAATATTCTGTCTACTGCATCAGGAGAAATATTCTGTCTACTGCAACAGGGGTAATATGATGTATTTACTGCTACAGGGGACATATCATGTCTACTGCAACAGGGGAAGTATTCTGTCTACTGCAACATGATAAATATTCTGTCTACTGCAACAGGAGAAATATTCTGTCGACTGCAACAGGGGAAGTTGCATAGAAAATATTTGTTTGGTCTGTATCTGCGGACCACTAGGTCTGTGTCCCAAATGACACCCTATTTCCTATGGGCCCTGGTCAGAAGTAGTGCACTATCAAGGGAATAGGGAGTCATTTGGGACGCACACTGTCTACTATAAATATAAATCCTCCAGAACACACTAGCCTAGGCTTGGAAACCAGCTCTCTCTCTCACACACACATGCAAACAACACACAGACCCTTGCCTAGACACACCATCTCTGCATTGTGCGCAGACCCCCTTCTCGCTCTCTCTGCAGCATTAGTCATTGGAATAAACAGGACGCTGTGGAAATGTCATGTTCACGCAGGAATTTTCATGGCATGATGCCGTCTCTAGCTCTACCTTGTGTGTGTGTGTGTGTGTATGTGTGTGTGTGTGTGTGTGTGTGTGTGTGTGTTTCCAGCCCTGTTACCTTTGATTCTCATTGCTTCAGGGAAACAACAGAAGCATTCATTTTTAGTCGTCAAACTGTCATCCCATTAGATCACTGTCAACTACAATGAAAGACTTCTGTGTGCGCATGCATATGTGTGTGTGTGTGTGTTGCCAAACTGCAAATATATACTGTCGTCAACAATTACAGATGGTTAAAGAGGATGATGAGGGTGATGTTTGCCATTAGATAAGAGGATGATGAGGGTGATGTTTGGTATTAGATAAGAGGATGAGGAGGGTGATGTCTGGGTGATGTCTGGTATTAGATAAGAGGATGAGGAGGGTGATGTTTGGTATTAGATAAGAGGATGAGGAGGGTGATGTTTGGTATTAGATGAGAGGATGATGAGGGTGATGTTTGGGTGATATCTGGTATTAGATAAGAGGATGAGGAGGGTGATGTCTGGGTGATGTCTGGTATTAGATAAGAGGATGAGGAGGGTGATGTTTGGTATTAGATAAGAGGATGAGGAGGGTGATGTTTGGTATTAGATAAGAGGATGATGAGGGTGATGTTTGGGTGATATCTGGTATTAGATAAGAGGATGAGGAGGGTGATGTTTGGGTGATATCTGGTATTAGATAAGAGGATGAGGAGGGTGACGTTTGGTATTAGATAAGAGGATGATGAGGGTGATGTTTGGTATTAGATAAGAGGATGAGGAGGGTGATGTCTGGGTGATGTCTGGTATTAGATAAGAGGATGAGGAGGGTGATGTTTGGTATTAGATAAGAGGATGAGGAGGGTGATGTCTGGTATTAGATAAGAGGATGATGAGGGTGATGTTTGGTATTAGATAAGAGGATGTGGAGGGTGATGTCTGGTATTAGATAAGAGGATGAGGAGGGTGATGTTTGGGTGATATCTGGTATTAGATAAGAGAATGAGGAGGGTGATGTTTGGTATTGGATAAGAGGATGAGGAGGGTGATGTTTGGTATTAGATAAGAGGATGATGAGGGTGATGTTTGGGTGATATCTGGTATTAGATAAGAGGATGAGGAGGGTGATGTTTAGGTGATATCTGGTATTAGATAAGAGAATGAGGAGGGTGATGTTTGGTATTGGATAAGAGGATGAGGAGGGTGATGTTTGGTATTAGATAAGAGGATGATGAGGGTGATGTTTGGTATTAGATAAGAGGATGATGAGGGTGATGTTTGGTATTAGATAAGAGGATGTGGAGGGTGATGTCTGGTATTAGATAAGAGGATGAGGAGGGTGATGTCTGGTATTAGATAAGAGGATGAGGAGGGTGATGTCTGGGTGATGTCTGGTATTAGATAAGAGGATGAGGAGGGTGATGTTTGGTATTAGATAAGAGGATGAGGAGGGTGATGTTTGGTATTAGATAAGAGGATGATGAGGGTGATGTTTGGGTGATATCTGGTATTAGATAAGAGGATGAGGAGGGTGATGTTTGGTATTAGATAAGAGGATGAGGAGAGTGATGTTTGGTATTAGATAAGAGGATGAGGAGGGTCATGTCTGGTATTAGATAAGATGATGAGGAGGGTGATGTCTGGGTGATGTTTGGTATTAGATAAGAGGATGAGGAGGGTGATGTCTGGTATTAGATAAGAGGATGAGGAGGGTGATGTTTGGTATTAGATAAGAGGATGAGGAGGGTGATGTCTGGTATTAGATAAGATGATGAGGAGGGTGATGTCTGGGTGATGTTTGGTATTAGATAAGAGGATGAGGAGGGTGATGTCTGGTATTAGATAAGAGGATGAGGAGGGTGATGTTTGGTATTAGATAAGAGGATGAGGAGGGTGATATTTGGTATTAGATAAGAGTATACTGTAGATGACACTGAGGAAATTATGTTTGAGCTAACAGAGAGTTCAGGGTGTGTCCTAAATGGCACCATATTCCCTGTACAGGGCACTATTTCTGGTCAAAGGTAGTGAACTATATAGGGAATATGTTGCCATTTGAGATGCAACCCATATTGATGTCCAATCAGTCAGATCTAGAGTATCCACACCTCACATACTGTTAGAACAGCATATGCAATGACTAGACTAGCATTGTTTTAAAGGCATTATATTTCAATGAACAGACTAGCATTGTTTTAAAGGCATTATATTTCAATGAACAGACTAGCATTGTTTTAAAGGCATTATATTTCAATGACTAGACTAGCATTGTTTTAAAGGCATTATATTTCAATGAACAGACTAGCTTTGTTTTAAAGGCATTATATTTCAATGACTAGACTAGCATTGTTTTAAAGGCATTATATTTCAATGACTAGACTAGCATTGTTTTAAAGGCATTATATTTCAATGACTAGACTAGCATTGTTTTAAAGGCATTATATTTCAATGAACAGACTAGCATTGTTTAAAAGGCATTATATTTCAATGAACAGACTAGCATTGTTTTAAAGGCATTATATTTCAATGAACAGACTAGCATTGCTTTAAAGGCATTATATTTCAATGACTAGACTAGCATTGTTTTAAAGGCATTATATTTCAATGAACAGACTAGCTTTGTTTTAAAGGCATTATATTTCAATGACTAGACTAGCATTGTTTTAAAGGCATTATATTTCAATGACTAGACTAGCATTGTTTTAAAGGCATTATATTCGTCATGGACTATTAATGTCAAAACCAATGAGTTAACATAACAGTAACCTTTGACCATCTGAAGTAACTTCTTATCACTGGTGTTAAAGCTCAAATGAATTACCAGTCCCTTCAACCACATAAACATGAATAAATTACTAAACTCTCTGTGCAAACTTTGTGTTTGTCATTTGTTTTAGACAAGTATAACCCACCTATAAGAAGATCAAAAGATATTTCTGACAGTCTGATAAAAGGAAATCAACACCAGTCAGCTCTGAATGCCTGAGGCATATAGAAATCTAATCAAAACAAACTGACATTAAAGCGAAAACATTTAACAAAGGTAAAAACCAACCAGTGTGTGTATTATCTTAATGTGTCACAGCTGGATGAAATGAGAGTCTGTAAGATATGACCTTTAGTTATTATGATAAACACATTGTAGAAGTCTAAAGAAAAGCATTACAGTAATATCTTGTTAAAATCTCATTAAACATCTTGCCATCATTAAATTGGACATAATTGTTTTATTTTGAAAATCTATTTTTTTTAAACATGCAACATTTCACACTTAAATGTATATTTTATTACCATCTTGTTTAGGGCAAGCTGTTGGCATGCTTTGTGATTATTGTGTTTGATTTCAGCAGCTACGCAGACAAATACAATACGGAGGCAGCTGATGGAAAACAACAACTCAACATAGCTGATGGAGAACAACAACTCAACACAGCTGATGGAGACCAACAACTCAACACAGCTGATTGAGACCAACAACTCAACACAGCTGATGAAGACCAACAACTCAACACAGCTGATGGCGAACAACAACTCAACACAGCTGATGGAGAACAACAACTCAACACAGCTGATGGAAAACAACAACTCAACACAGCTGATGGAGAACAACAACTCAACACAGCTGATGGAAAACAACAACTCAACACAGCTGATGGAAAACAACAACTCAACACAGCTGATGGAGACCAACAACTCAACACAGCTGATGGAGAACAACAACTCAACACAGCTGATGGAGACCAACAACTCAACACAGCTGATGGAAAACAACAACTCAACACAGCTGATGGAGACCAACAACTCAACACAGCTGATAGAGACCAACAAGTTAACACAGCTGATGGAGACCAACAACTCAACACAGCTGATGGAGAACAACAACTCAACAACAGAATATGAATTATATTTCTATGCATTCAACCCCTTTCCCCAACTCATTTTACTAGCGTTCTCTCCAGGGGTTGGACTTGTACATCAAACTGCCTCACGCTACAGAAAAAGGCAATATATCTCCTGCCCTATGGGCCATTCTATCTGGACAAGGCTACTCACGCTACAGAAACAGGAAATAGTTATCATGCCCTAGGGCCATTCTGTCTGGGACAAGGCTACTTCATTATCCTGTGATCCAGGAAGAATCAACATGGCCACAACAAACACATCTCAACGTGGCAACAAACACATCTCAACGTGGCCACAACAAACACATCTCAACGTGGCCACAACAAACACATCTCAACGTGGCCACAACAAACACATCTCAATGTGGCCACAACAAACACATCTCAACATGGCCACAAACACATCTCAACGTGGCCACAACAAACACATCTCAACGTGGCCACAACAAACACATCTCAACGTGCCCACAACAAACACATCTCAACGTGGCCACAACAAACACATCTCAACGTGGCCACAACAAACACATCTCAACGTGGCCACAACAAACACATCTCAACGTGGCCATAACAAACACATCTCAACGTGGCAACAAACAAACACATCTCAACGTGGCAACAAACACATCTCAACGTGGCAACAACAAACACATCTCAACGTGGCCACAACAAACACATCTCAACGTGGCCACAACAAACACATCTCAACATGGCCACAAACACATCTCAACGTGGCCACAACAAACACATCTCAACGTGGCCACAACAAACACATCTCAACGTGGCCACAACAAACACATCTCAACGTGCCCACAACAAACACATCTCAACGTGGCCACAACAAACACATCTCAACGTGGCCACAACAAACACATCTCAACATGGCAACAAACACATCTCAACGTGGCAACAACAAACACATCTCAACGTGGCCACAACAAACACATCTCAACATGGCAACAAACACATCTCAACATGGCAACAAACACATCTCAACATGGCCACAACAAACACATCTCAACATGGCAACAAACACATCTCGACATGGCCATAACAAACACACCCACACTGCGCTGGTGCCTTTCGCTCTGGTTAGTTTGTCATTATTTGATTAGCAGCTGTAAATGAATTGACCCAGGACATGTTTAGGGATACAGCAGTAGCAGAAGTGTCTTTGTGTATATCCCAAACTGCACCCTATTCCCGATATAGTGCACCACTTTCGACCAGGGCCCATTGGGTAGTGCACCATGTAGGGAAATAGGATGCCATTTTGGATGCAAACTACTGCTAATGCTGTAACCCTAATCATGTTCTGTCTTACTTCATTTAAGCTGGACTCTGGTCGAAGTAGGAAATAGGGTGCCATTTGTGTGCCAGCTGTAGTGTCTTCCTTCCCATAGCCACCTAGTCTGTCCACAGGGGTGTGAGGATGTACCGATAACTGGTAGACAAGTGTTCACTGCCAGCCATTAGGACTGCAGGAAGGTCACACACACGCACACACGCACGCACGCACGCACGCACACGTGTCTGATTAGTTGTCATTATGTGTCTAGCAAAAAGGCTAAAGCAACATGTGATCTACCACGCCCTGGGCTCTGGCTGCTTTCTGGTTACCTGCATGGTGGGACTACAGTACAGCACCACTAACACCTAGCTACAGCAAGTCAATTGATGTGTGTGTGTGTGTGTGTGTGTGTGTGTGTGTCTGTGTCTGTGTCTGTGTCTGTGTCTGTGTCTGTGTCTGTGTCTGTGTGTGTGTGTGTGTGTGTGTGTGTGTGTGTGTGTGTGTGTGTCAGGCTTATTTTCATTCCAAAGCGTGTATGTTTATACAGAGATGATAGAATCATAGGGATGTTTGTTCAATAGAACCAAACAGACAGACGGGCTATGTCCCAAACAGTACCCTATTCCCTATTTAGTGCACTACTTTTGACCCCCATTCGGCTCTGGTCAAAAGGTAGTGCACTATATTTGGGACGCAGCAAGGGAGATTGCTCCTGTCTGCATATATAACCACCAAATGGAAAAAGACTTGTTCACCTTCATTTAAAGTACAGTGATCTTTCACAATAACAAGGCATCATTATCATCATGACAATAACCACGGTGGAGGCAGCAGCATCCTCTGCCTTAACAACTTGTGATGATATTCAATATCTGTTATTATCATTACTGTTAGTTATGGAGGTGATATCCCCACCACGCTGCCCCACTCGCATTAACAATCACAACCAACACTATACTCAGGATGCTCTGTCCCAAATGGCACGCTGTTGCCTATACACTGCACTACTTTTAAACCAGGAGGCTAATAGGGCTCTGGTCAAAAGTAGTGCACTATATGGGGAATAGGTTGCCATTTGGGATGTAATCATAGGCTTCATTAAGGGTCAGCTGGGAGCCAGTAGAATTGATTCTGATTATGACAATCATCATCTGGATGGTGCCCTTGTCTGACTGACTTATGAGAGGGCCAAATGGGATTTGCAGAGAATGCATAACTTTACAGGCGTGAAGTGATTAAAGGGCCAATCTATGATTAAAAAAACAGCTAAACTGTTAACCCGCCACTGTTTTTGGTAAACAGCTGAGGGATGGGGCTGGAGAAATGTAAAATTCATAGGCGAAGCTATGGATGCAAGGACTGACCATCCATGAGATCAAAGTGAAGTTTTAATCATGTTTTGAAGCTATACAGAGTTTTGTTTACAATTACAGTGTTTACAAACAACACAGTAAAAACAAGCTTATATTTGGGGTTGTGATGGGGTTGTGATGGGGTATGGCAGTTGAACTAAGCTCATGAGGCATTTATAAGTTATATTCCTCAACACTCAATGGCTATATATGATCAACTTAAAAGTAAAAAAAAATAAACGTACCAATCCCAGATTGCCCCTTTAAAGGACGCAGGCACAATCAACTTTGGAGCTCTATTCTAACCTCCTCTCCCCCCTCTGAATGGTGTTGCACTCCCTCTGACTGTCTGACTGTCTGCAACTAGCCTGTCACTATGCTGCTGCCACTCGACAGACGTCTAGGCCATGTTACAAACACTGTGATAAATGCTGTTGTAAAAAGGTGTTTATATACAGTTTATCAGTTTAATTTTATACTCACTATAGTCAGTAGTGGTTGTAGTAGTTAATTATAGTGGCAATACTACAGTCACTGTAATGTCTTGCCGTGAAAGCTGGTGGAGTCACTGTAATGTCTTGCCGTGAAAGCTGGTGGAGTCACTGTAATATCTTACCTTGAAAGCCATTGCGAAACCTGGATCCGAGGGGCAGTAGTTCAGGAGTATATTCATTATATCCTCCTACAAAGACTTGGCTTTGCGCGTTGAGACCTGCCAGGTGGCCTGGAGAAGAGCCTGTCCTGTTTCTCTGTCCGTCCACCTGAAAGGATACAGAAATGATTCAGTACACAATACATACTCAGGCTCTGCCTTGATGGATCCACAAAGAGAAGACTCCTGTTATAGCAGTCTGTCAATGGATCAGCAAAGAGAAGACTCCTGTTATAGCAGTCTGTCAATGGATCCACAAAGAGAAGATTCCTGTTATAGCAGTCTGTCAATGGATCAGCAAAGAGAAGACTCCTGTTATAGCAGTCTGTCAATGGATCCACAAAGAGAAGACTCCTGTTATAGCAGTCTGTCAATGGATCAGCAAAGAGAAGACTCCTGTTATAGCAGTCTGTCAATGGATCCACAAAGAGAAGATTCCTGTTATAGCAGTCTGTCAATGGATCAGCAAAGAGAAGACTCCTGTTATAGCAGTCTGTCAATGGATCAGCACAGAGAAGACTCCTGTTATAGCAGTCTGTCAATGGATCAGCAAAGAGAAGACTCCTGTTATAGCAGTCTGTAAATGGATCCACAAAGAGAAGACTCCTGTTATAGCAGTCTGTCAATGGATCAGCAAAGAGAAGACTCCTGTTATAGCAGTCTGTCAATGGATCAGCAAAGAGAAGACTCCTGTTATAGCAGTCTGTCAATGGATCAGCAAAGAGAAGACCCCTGTTATAGCAGTCTGTCAATGGATCAGCAAAGAGAAGACCCCTGTTATAGCAGTCTGTCAATGGATCAGCAAAGAGAAGACTCCTGTTATAGCAGTCTGTCAATGGAACAGCAAAGAGAAGACTCCTGTTATAGCTATCTGTCAATGGATCCACAAAGAGAAGACTCCTGTTATAGCAGTCAGTCAATGGATCCACAAAGAGAAGACTCCTGTTATAACAGTCTGTCAATGGATCAACAAAGAGAAGACTCCTGTTATAGCAGTCTGTCAATGGATCCACAAAGAGAAGACTCCTGTCATAGCAGTCTGTCAATGGATCAACAAAGAGAAGACTCCTGTTATAACAGTCTGTCAATGGATCAGCAAAGAGAAGACCCCTGTTATAGCAGTCTGTCAATGGATCAGCAAAGAGAAGACCCCTGTTATAGCAGTCTGTCAATGGATCAACAAAGAGAAGACTCCTGTTATAACAGTCTGTCAATGGATCAACAAAGAGAAGACTCCTGTTAAAGCAGTCTGTCAATGGATCCACAAAGAGAAGACTCCTGTTATAGCAGTCTGTCAATGGACATATGAGCTTAGATTCCAGTCACAGACCTCTGACCTCAGAATGGGAACAGTCATGTTTTCAGATGACAGTGCATTAAGGAACCTTTTTACAAAATGATACATATCCTAAAACATCCAAGAAACTCACACTATCGATTACACATTGTTTTCAGGGGTAGAAAGTTACTGAAAAAGCAAAGCACCTTTAACCATCCTGTTCTCCCAGATCTGCCAAAGTTCACAGTGTGGATATCGATCTCACGGTTCAGCCGGTCGCTGACCATGGTTCCCACACCAGATCCAAGGTTGAACTTGTGAACAATTCTGCCATTCCGAACCCCCAGAACTAGGAAGTCATCTCCATCAATGCCTGGAACCAAAGAATTAAAATATGGAACACATATATATACTGTATATATACAATATAGGACACATATATCATATATATAATACAGAACATATAAACTCAGCAAAAAAAGAAACATCCTCTCACTGTCAACTGCGTTCACTTTCAGCAAACTTAACATGTGTAAATATTTGTATGAACATGACAAGATTCAACAACGGAGACATAAACTGAACAAGATCCACAGACATGTGACAAACAGAAATGGAATAATGTGTCCCTGAACAAAGGTCAAAATCAAAAGTAACAGTCAGTATCTGCTGTGGCCACCAGCTGCCTTAAGTACTGCAGTGCATCTCCTCCTCATGGACTGCACCAGATTTACCAGTTCTTGCTGTGAGATGTTACCCCACTCTTCCACCAAGGCACCTGCAAGTTCCCGGACATTTCTGGGGGGAATGGCCATAGCCCTCACCCTCCAATCCAATAGGTCCCAGACGTGCTCAATGGAATTGAGATCCGGGGTCTTCGCTGGCCATGGCAGAACACTGACATTCCTGTCTTGCAGGAAATCACTCACAGAACGAGCAGTATAGCTGGTGGCATTGTCATGCTGGAGCGTCATGTCAGGATGAGCCTGCAGGAAGGGTACCACATGAGGGAGGGGGATGTCTTCCCTGTAACGCACAGCGTGCTGTGACACACCGCCCCAGACCATGATGGAACCTCCACCTACAAATCGATCCCGCTCCAAAGTACAGGCCTCGGTGTAACGCTCATTCCTTCGACGATAAACGTGAATCCGACCATTACCCCTGGTGAGACAACCCCGACTCGTCAGTGAAGAGCACTTTTTGCCAGTCCTGTCTGGTCCAGCGACGGTAAGTTTGTGCCCATAGGCGACGATGTTGCCGGTGATGTCTGGTGAGGAGCTGCCTTACAACAGGCCTACAAGCCCTCAGTCCAGCCTCTCTCAGCCTGTTGCGGACAGTCTGAGCACTGACGGAGGGATTGTGCGTTCCTGGTGTAACTCGGGTATTTGTTGTTACCATCCTGTACCTGTCGCGCAGGTGTGATGTTCGGATGTACCGATCCTGTGCAGGTATTGTTACACGTGGTCTGCCACTGCGACGATGATCAGCTGTCCGTCCTGTCTCCCTGTAGCACTGTCTTAGGCGTCTCACAGTACTGACATTGCAATTTATTGCCCTGGCCACATTTGCAGTCCTCATGCCTCCTTGCAACATGCCGAAGGCACGTTCACACAGATGAGCAAGGACCCTGAGCATCTTTCTTTTGGTGTTTTTCAGAGTCAGTAGAAAGGCCTCAGTAGTGTCCTAAGTTTTCATAACTGTGACCTTAATTGCCTACCGTCTGTAAGCTGTTAGTGTCTTAATGACCGTTCCACAGGTGCTTGTTCACTAATTGTTTATGGTTGGGAAACAGTGTTTAAACACTTTACAATGAAGATCTGTGAATTTATTTGGATTTTTACGAATTATCTTTGAAAGACAGGGTCCTGAAAAAGGGCCGTTTCTTTTTTTGCTGAGTTTAAAATATAGAACACATATCATATATACAATATAGAACACATATATACAACATAGAACACATATATACAATATAGAACACATATATACAATATTGTCAGGGTTTTCGCTGCTGGTCTTTCGAGTCAAGTGCAGGAGAGCAGAGATAGGTGATCAGGTGACTTTATTTGCCAAAAGCAATAACAGACAGGCGCAAACAGCTACAACTCAAGCCACCTGGCAAAAGTGACAAGCGCAAAATACCGTCAAGAATACAACCATAAGTTTCGCCAAAATGTCCCCAATAGGGTACAGGCAATGTCCAGGGTGAAAAAAACCAGACTGGCACGATACAATAAACACAAAACAAAACAATTCCACACAAAGACATGGGGGGAACAGAGGAATATATATATGCAGTGTGATTAGGAAATGTAAACCAGGTGTGCGGGGAACAAGACAAAACAAACGGAACAATGAAAAATGGAGCGGCGATGGCTAGAAGACCGGTGACGTTGACCGCCGAACGTCGCCCGAACAAGGAGAGGAGCCGACTTCGGCGGAAGTCATGACAAATATAGAACATGTATATACAATATAGAACACATATATCATATATACAATATAGAACACATATATCATATATACAATATAGAACACATATATCATCTATACAATATAGAACACATATATACAATATAGAACACATATATCATATATACAATATAGAACACATATATACAATATAGAACACATATATACAATATAGAACACATATATCATATATACAATATAGAACACATATATACAATATAGAACACATATATCATATATACAATATAGAACACATATATACAATATAGAACACATATATCATATATACAATATAGAACACATATATCATATATACAATATAGCACACATATATCATATATACAATATAGAACACATATATCATATATACAATATAGAACACATATATCATATATACAATATAGAACACATATATACAATATAGAACACATATATCATATATACAATATAGAACACATATATCATATATACAATATAGAACACATATATCATATATACATAATAGAACACATATATCATATATACAATATAGAACACATATATACAATATAGAACACATATATCATATATACAATATAGAACACATATATCATATATACAATATAGAACACATATATACAATATAGAACACATATATCATATATACAATATAGAACACATATATCATATATACAATATAGAACACATATATCATATATACAATATAGAACACATATATACAATATAGAACACATATATCATATATACAATATAGAACACATATATACAATATAGAACACATATATCATATATACAATATAGAACACATATATACAATATAGAACACATATATCATATATACAATATAGAACACATATATCATATATACAATATAGCACACATATATCATATATACAATATAGAACACATATATCATATATACAATATAGAACACATATATCATATATACAATATAGAACACATATATACAATATAGAACACATATATCATATATACAATATAGAACACATATATCATATATACATAATAGAACACATATATCATATATACAATATAGAACACATATATACAATATAGAACACATATATCATATATACAATATAGAACACATATATCATATATACAATATAGAACACATATATACAATATAGAACACATATATCATATATACAATATAGAACACATATATCATATATACAATATAGAACACATATATCATATATACAATATAGAACACATATATACAATATAGAACACATATATCATATATACAATATAGAACACATATATCATATATACAATATAGAACACATATATCATATATACAATATAGAACACATATATCATATATACAATATAGAACACATATATCATATATACAATATAGAACACATATTTCATATATACAATATAGAACACATATATACAATATAGAACACATATATCATATATACAATATAGAACACATATATACAATATAGAACACATATATCATATATACAATATAGAACACATATATACAATATAGAACAGATATATCATATATACAATATAAAACACATATACAATATAGAACACATACATACAATCTAGAACACATATATACAATATAGAACACATATTTCATATATACAACATAGAACAAATATATACAATATAGAACACATATATACAATATAGAACACATACACACAATATAGAGCACATATATCATATATACAATATAGAACAAATATATACAATATAGAACCCATATATACAATATAGAACACATATATACAATATAGAACACATATTTACAATATAGAACACATATATACAATATAGAACACATATATACAATATAGAACACATATATACAATATAGAACACATATACACATTAAAAGATTTAGATGCACTATTGTAAAGTGGCTGTTCCACTGGATATCATAAGGTGAATGCACCAATTTGTAAGTCGCTCTGGATAAGAGCGTCTGCTAAATGACTTAAATGTAAATGTAA
>NC_074665.1:100239463-100273373 GCF_029448725.1 Salvelinus fontinalis | reverse complement strand
GTAGGAACAGGGTGTGCAGGCCTTTCTGTTCTTTGTACATCTGTAGGAACAGGGTGTGCAGGCCTTTCTGTTCTTTATACATCTGTAGGAACAGGGTGTGCAGGCCTTTCTGTTCTTTATACATCTGTAGGAACAGGGTGTGCAGGCCTTTCTGTTCTTTGTACATCTGTAGGAACAGGGTGTGCAGGCCTTTCTGTTCTTTATACATCTGTAGGAACAGGGTGTGCAGGCCTTTCTGTTCTTTATACATCTGTAGGAACAGGGTGTGCAGGCCTTTCTGTTCTTTGTACATCTGTAGGAACAGGGTGTGCAGGCCTTTCTGTTCTTTATACATCTGTAGGAACAGGGTGTGCAGGCCTTTCTGTTCTTTATACATCTGTAGGAACAGGGTGTGCAGGCCTTTCTGTTATTTATACATCTGTAGGAACAGGGTGTGCAGGCCTTTCTGTTCTTTATACATCTGCAGGAACAGGGTGTGCAGGCCTTTCTGTTCTTTATACATCTGTAGGAACAGGGTGTGCAGGCCTTTCTGTTCTTTATACATCTGTAGGCTTTTAAAATGGTAGACTACTGAATCTTCCTCAGACAGGTGGGAGCTCATATCATCTGTGCTGACTGGACCGTGACATAAGGTAGACTACTGAATCTTCCTCAGACAGGTGGGAGCTCATATCATCTGTGCTGACTGGACATAAGTATCTTGGTGATACAGAATTTGTTAACTTTTTTCAAAGGTCTTCTGAAATTCACACAGAAATAAAAACAGAGAAAAGATTCTGTCACCACGTTTTCCTGTAGTGATGATTGACCTTCTCACCCCAGCTCTGTACACATGCACACATACACACAGACAAACACACACTCAGCAATGCCAACCAGCCACTACGTCTGAGTGTATCTGGACAAAGGGCGCTCCAGGAATATATCCTTGCCAGGAATCCATCCTCGGACCGTGCCAGACCAGTCTTCCCTGTTTGGACTCTCTCTCTTAAAGGCAGAGTCGTTGGTCAAACTAACATGCTAGCTGGGCCTGCCTGGCTATATAAGGGCTGAATATGACACATGGCATAACTGAACAAACACAGGACAGTGACTGACATTGACGTCACAACAGAGTAGCCTGGTCTGATCAGGATTAAGGATGTGGATGAATACTGATCACTGAACAGTTCATCACTGATCACTTTTTAAAGAAAGAACCGTTAAACTTGTATTGAGTCCTTTCTGTTTGTTACCAGGCTCCAGTGAAGTTGCTATGTGTGTTGCTATGGAAACGGATGGTGACTTGCGTAGCGTGACAAGTGTCTTCCACATTGGACAGTGAATCATAGAACAGTGTGAGTGTGTACAGTACGTTGTACAGTACGTTGTCCTCTTCTGTGTTTGCTGTCCTCCCACTGGTCTCTCATAGCTGTTTGGGACGTACCCTCAATACCAGACCCAGGGCTGTTTGGGACGTACCCTCAATACCAGACCCAGGGCTGTTTGGGACATACCCTCAATACCAGACCCAGGGCTGTTTGGGACGTACCCTCAATACCAGACCCAGGGCTGTTTGGGACATACCCTCAATACCAGACCCAGGGCTGTTTGGGACGTACCCTCATTAACAGACCCAGGGCTGTTTGGGACGTACCCCCAATACCAGACCCAGGGCTGTTTGGGACGTACCCCCAATACCAGACCCAGGGCTGTTTGGGACGTACCCTCAATACCAGGCCCAGGGCTGTTTGGGACGTACCCCCAATACCAGGCCATGGGCTGTTTGGGATGTACCCCCAATACCAGACCCAGGGCTGTTTGGGACGTACCCCCAATACCAGACCCAGGGCTGTTTGGGACGTACCCCCAATACCAGACCATGGGCTGTTTGGGACGTACCCCCAATACCAGACCCAGGGCTGTTTGGGACGTACCCCCAATACCAGACCCAGGGCTGTTTGGGACGTACCCCCAATACCAGACCCAGGGCTGTTTGGGACGTACCCCCAATACCAGACCCAGGGCTGTTTGGGACGTACCCCCAATACCAGACCATGGGCTGTTTGGGATGTACCCTCAATACCAGACCATGGGCTGTTTGGGACGTACCCTCAATACCAGACCCAGGGATGTTTGGGACATACCCTCAATACCAGACCATGGGCTGTTTGGGATGTACCCTCAATACCAGGCCAAGGGCTGTTTGGGACGTACCCTCAATACCAGGCCATGGGCTGTTTGGGATGTACCCTCAATACCAGACCATGGGCTGTTTGGGACGTACCCTCAATACCAGACCATGGGCTGTTTGGGACGTACCCCCAATACCAGGCCATGGGCTGTTTGGGATGTACCCTCAATACCAGACCATGGGCTGTTTGGGATGTACCCTCAATACCAGACCATGGGCTGTTTGGGACGTACCCCCAATACCAGACCCAGGGCTGTTTGGGACGTACCCTCAATACCAGACCATGGGCTGTTTGGGACGTACCCTCAATACCAGACCCAGGGCTGTTTGGGACGTACCCTCAATACCAGACCATGGGCTGTTTGGGACGTACCCCCAATACCAGACCATGGGCTGTTTGGGACGTACCCCCAATACCAGACCCAGGGCTGTTTGGGACGTACCCCCAATACCAGACCCAGGGCTGTTTGGGACGTACCCCCAATACCAGACCATGGGCTGTTTGGGACGTACCCCCAATACCAGACCCAGGGCTGTTTGGGATGTACCCCCAATACCAGACCTGTTTGGGACGTACCCCCAATACCAGACCCAGGGCTGTTTGGGATGTACCCCCAATACCAGACCTGTTTGGGACGTAGCCCCAATACCAGACCCAGGGCTGTTTGGGATGTACCCCCAATACCAGACCTGTTTGGGACGTAGCCCCAATACCAGACCCAGGGCTGTTTGGGACGTACCCCCAATACCAGACCCAGAATATGCTTCACTCCATTTCCACTTTCTTCCTGTCTGTTTCGTTATTTTCCCTGTCTGTGGACCAGCCCCCTCCTCCTGTCTGTGGACCAGCCCCCTCCTGTCCGTGGACCAGCCCCCTCCTGTCCGTGGACCAGCCCCCTCCTGTCCGTGGACCAGCCCCCTCCCGTCCGTGGACCAGCCCCCTCCCGTCCGTGGACCAGCCCCCTCCCGTCCGTGGACCAGCCCCCTCCCGTCCGTGGACCAGCCCCCTCCCGTCCGTGGACCAGCCCCCTCCCGTCCGTGGACCAGCCCCCTCCCGTCCGTGGACCAGCCCCCTCCCGTCCGTGGACCAGCCCCCTCCTGTCCGTGGACCAGCCCCCTCCCGTCCGTGGACCAGCCCCCTCGACCATCTCCAACACAGACACCTGTTCTTTTATAGTGTGTGTTTCCAATGTGTCTTTGTTCGTACTGTACTGTGGTTGTAATTCCACTTCCTTAAAAGTTGTCATTCATTTGGTATTTTGGTCTTTCTTGGACGAATAGCCCATGACAGGCTAAATGAGACCCTAACAAACAATCAAACAAACAAACCAACAAATATGAGGGATGTCATAATAAGTACCTTCTGGTAGAGGATGGTTCCATTGGTGTCGTTTCCCACAGCGACCATCTTGTAATCAGTGGCATACTGTGACACGGAGGAAGAGACAGAGAAAACATCAATCATATAAACAACAAATAAACAACAATTACTCGGAGGTACATGTATGTTGACAAAGCCATTCATAAACAAGGAACTAGTTATATTAAAGTACTTAGGATCAAGTATTTATTGTCAGATGTATTATTAAGCGTTTACACCTGTGCAAGGTTTGCTGCAATATTCTTCAGATCGGGTGGGAATGAAAGCTAAAACCATGAGTCATTTTTACATTTTAGCTCTACGACTGCGATCCTTCTGAACTCTACATTCTATGTTTTATACCCTTCAATAAATAACAGGTTGGCATCAGTACATGCAAACACTAAGCAGACGAGACCCTGTTTCAGAGATGTGTCTTTAGTTCCTGTACTGATGAATGCCTGTTTCAGAGATGTCTTTAGTTCCTGTACTGATGAATGCCTGTTTCAGAGATGTGTCTTTAGTTCCTGTACTGATGAATGCCTGTTTCAGAGATGTCTTTAGTTCCTGTGCTGATGAATGCCTGTTTCAGAGATGTGTCTTTAGTTCCTGTGCTGATGAATGCCTGTTTCAGAGATGTGTCTTTAGTTCCTGTGCTGATGAATGCCTGTTTCAGAGATGTGTCTTTAGTTCCTGTGCTGATGAATGCCTGTTTCAGAGATGTGTCTTTAGTTCCTGTGCTGATGAATGCCTGTTTCAGAGATGTGTCTTTAGTTCCTGTGCTGATGAATGCCTGTTTCAGAGATGTGTCTTTAGTTCCTGTGCTGATGAATGCCTGTTTCAGAGATGTGTCTTTAGTTCCTGTGCTGATGAATGCCTGTTTCAGAGATGTGTCTTTAGTTCCTGTACTGATGAATGCCTGTTTCAGAGATGTGTCTTTAGTTCCTGTACTGATGAATGCCTGTTTCAGAGATGTGTCTTTAGTTCCTGTGCTGATGAATGCCTGTTTCAGAGATGTGTCTTTAGTTCCTGTGCTGATGAATGCCTGTTTCAGAGATGTGTCTTTAGTTCCTGTGCTGATGAATGCCTGTTTCAGAGATGTGTCTTTAGTTCCTGTACTGATGAATGCCTGTTTCAGAGATGTGTCTTTAGTTCCTGTACTGATGAATGCCTGTTTCAGAGATGTGTCTTTAGTTCCTGTGCTGATGAATGCCTGTTTCAGAGATGTGTCTTTAGTTCCTGTACTGATGAATGCCTGTTTCAGAGATGTGTCTTTAGTTCCTGTACTGATGAATGCCTGTTTCAGAGATGTGTCTTTAGTTCCTGTACTGATGAATGCCTGTTTCAGAGATGTGTCTTTAGTTCCTGTACTGATGAATGCCTGTTTCAGAGATGTGTCTTTAGTTCCTGTACTGATGAATGCCTGTTTCAGAGATGTGTCTTTAGTTCCTGTGCTGATGAATGCCTGTTTCAGAGATGTGTCTTTAGTTCCTGTACTGATGAATGCCTGTTTCAGAGATGTGTCTTTAGTTCCTGTACTGATGAATGCCTGTTTCAGAGATGTGTCTTTAGTTCCTGTGCTGATGAATGCCTGTTTCAGAGATGTGTCTTTAGTTCCTGTGCTGATGAATGCCTGTTTCAGAGATGTGTCTTTAGTTCCTGTACTGATGAATGCCTGTTTCAGAGATGTGTCTTTAGTTCCTGTGCTGATGAATGCCTGTTTCAGAGATGTGTCTTTAGTTCCTGTGCTGATGAATGCCTGTTTCAGAGATGTGTCTTTAGTTCCTGTACTGATGAATGCCTGTTTCAGAGATGTGTCTTTAGTTCCTGTGCTGATGAATGCCTGTTTCAGAGATGTGTCTTTAGTTCCTGTACTGATGAATGCCTGTTTCAGAGATGTGTCTTTAGTTCCTGTGCTGATGAATGCCTGTTTCAGAGATGTGTCTTTAGTTCCTGTACTGATGAATGCCTGTTTCAGAGATGTGTCTTTAGTTCCTGTACTGATGAATGCCTGTTTCAGAGATGTGTCTTTAGTTCCTGTACTGATGAATGCCTGTTTCAGAGATGTGTCTTTAGTTCCTGTGCTGATGAATGCCTGTTTCAGAGATGTGTCTTTAGTTCCTGTGCTGATGAATGCCTGTTTCAGAGATGTGTCTTTAGTTCCTGTGCTGATGAATGCCTGTTTCAGAGATGTGTCTTTAGTTCCTGTACTGATGAATGCCTGTTTCAGAGATGTTTCTTTAGTTCCTGTGCTGATGAATGCCTGTTTCAGAGATGTCTTTAGTTCCTGTACTGATGAATGCCTGTTTCAGAGATGTTTCTTTAGTTTCTGATAAAAAAATAAGAAAAAAAGAATAAGATAAAAGTAATTTTAGTAAGAACTGACTGTTCTTTATGGGACCAGAGACCAGCAGAGACACTAAGCAACTTTAGAGCTGTGGTGGAGAGGACCTGGCAGCCAGAGACCAGCAGACAATGGCAGAGACCCCTCTCCCTGTTCACACACACACACACAAATAGCAATGATGTCACTAGCCAGCCCAAAATGGTGAATATTAATGTTCCTTTTAATGGCATAGAATGATCTTCTTGCTTTGTCTCTGAGCTAATTTACCGCCATGCGAAAGCTACCTGTGTTGCTGATATCCTAGATACACTATATATACAAAAGTATATGGACACCCCTTTAAATTAGTGGATTCGGCTATTTCAGCCACACCCATTGCTGACAGGTGTATAAAATCTAACACACAGACATGCAATCTCCATAGACAAACATTAGCAGTAGAACGATCTTACTGAAGAGCTCCACTTTCAACGTGGCATCGTCATAGGATGCCACCTTTCCAACAAGTCAATTCTTCAAATGTCTGCCCTGATAGAGCTGCCCTGATCAACTGTAAGTGCTGTTATTGTGAAGTGAAAACGTCTAGGAGCAACAACAGCTCAGCGACGAAGTGGTAGGCCACACAAGCTCACAGAATGGGACCACCAAGTGCTGAAGCTCGTAGAGTGTAAAAATTGTCTGTCCTCGGTTGCAACACTTACTACCGCGTTCCAAGCTGCCTCTGGAAGCAATGTCAACACAATAACTGTTCTTCGAGAGCTTCATGAAATGGGTTTCCATGGCCGAGCAGCCGCACACAAGCCTAAGATTACCATGCGCAATGCCAAATGTCGGCTGGAGAGGTGTAAAGCTCGCCGCCATTGGACTCTGGAGCAGAGGAAACATTCTCTGGAATTATGAATCACGCTTTACCATCTGGCAGTCACACTAATCTGGGTTTGGCGGAAACTGTAAAGTTTGGTGGAGGAAGAATAATGGTCTGGGGCTGGTTTTCATGGTTCGGGCTAGGCCCTTAGTTCCAGTGAAGGGAAATATTAATGCTACAGCATACAATTCCAACTTTGTGGAAACAGTTTGGGGAAGGCCCTTTCCTGTTTCCGTGCACAAAGCAAGTTCAATAAAGAAATGGTTTGTTGAGATCGGTGTGGAAGAACTTGACTGGCCTGCACAGAGCCCTGACCTCAACCCCATCGAATACCTTTGGGATGAATTGGAATGCTGACTATTTGCCCAACATCAGTGTCCAACCTCACTAATGCTCTTGTGGCTGAATGGAAGCAAGTCCCCATACCAATTTTCCAACAACTAGTGGAAAGCCTTCCCAGAAGAGTGGAGGCTGTTTTAGCAGCAAAGGAGGAACCAACTCTATATTAATGCCTATGATTTTGGAATGAGATGTTCGGCGAGCAGGTGTCCACATACTTTTGGTTGTGTAGTTTTTGGTGTTTTCTAACAGAACTGTGTCCAAATAGAATTTATATTTGTGATCCTGATTTCCTTACCTCTCTTGGAAAATCATTATATTTGTTTTCTTTAGGTTAACTGTCAGAGCCCAGGTCTGACAGAACCTGTGATTACTTGTCAGAGCCCATGTCTGACAGAACCTGTGATTAACTGTCAGAGCCCATGTCTGACAGAACCTGTGATTAACGGTCAGAGCCCAGGTCTGACAGAGCCCATGTCTGACAGAACCTGTGATTAACGGTCAGAGCCCAGGTCTGACAGAGCCCATGTCTGACAGAACCTGTGATTAACGGTCAGAGCCCATGTCTGACAGAACCTGTGATTAACGGTCAGAGCCCATGTCTGACAGAACCTGTGATTAACGGCTAGAGCCCAGGTCTGACAAAACCTGTGCAGATGATCTAGGTGCTGCTGTAACTCCTCCTTAGTGGGAGACAGCAACCCCAGGTCATCTGCGTACAGCAGACACTTGATTTCAGTGTTGTGTAGGGTGAGACCAGGTGCTGCAGATGTCAGTGTTGTGTAGGGTGAGACCAGGTGCTGCAGATTCCAGTGTTGTGTAGAGTGAGACCAGGTGCTGCAGATTTCAGTGTTGTGTAGGGTGAGACCAGGTGCTGCAGATTGTTCTAATGATTTGGCCAAGTCATTAATGCAGATGTTAACTAGTGTTGGACTAATTGAGCAGCCCTGTTTGTTGCCAATTTTAACCACACATTTGTTTTTAGTGTACATTGATTTAATAAGATCACCCGTTTCTATTAATTTATCAAAAATAAATTTGAACAAATTTGAACAAATTCTTCCTTGAAGTCTCTAAAACATGAGTAGATGAGTGTGGAGGGTATAAATGTGGTCTGGTCTTTCTCTATCTCTCTCTAAAACATGTATGTTTCAGTCCATCAGTACCTGTCTCTTATTTCTCTCTCTCTCTGTCTCTCCCTCCCTCTCTCTTTCTTTAAAATATGTTTCAGTCCGTCAGTGCCAAAAGGGGCCATTCTCGGTGGGCAGTGCCTACATATGTAATCTGTGTTCAGGATGGTTGAAGATTAGATTCCCTCTCCCTCTCTCTCCGTCCCCCCCTCCATCTCTGTCACCCCCCTCTCTCTGCCCCCCACCCCCCCCCTTTACTCTACCACATCCCATCTGCCTGACGCCTGTACCCTACTTTGGGGGCTCCTTCTCTGGGTAGTCAGTCTGCCTCCTCAGCCTGTCACTCCGGCAGTTTGTCCCATGTTAGCTGACATAGTTTGAGGAAGTGGGGGCCTCCAGACTTAATTGAATTATGTCTATCCCACACCAAAAGAGAGGGGAGTTGATTTTACCATGATGTAGTACTACAGTAGATGACAACAGGTTTTACCATGATGTAATACTACAGTAGATGATGACAACAGGTTTTACCATGATGTAATACTACAGTAGATGACAACAGGTTTTACCATGATGTAGTACTACAGTAGATGATGACAACAGGTTTTACCATGATGTAGTACTACAGTAGATGACAACAGGTTTTACCATGATGTAATACTACAGTAGATGACAACAGGTTTTACCATGATGTAATACTACAGTAGATGACAACAGGTTTTACCATGATGTAGTACTACAGTAGATGACAACAGGTTTTACCATGATGTAATACTACAGTAGATGACAACAGGTTTTACCATGATGTAGTACTACAGTAGATGACAACAGGTTTTACCATGATGTAGTACTACAGTAGATGACAACAGGTTTTACCATGATGTAATACTACAGTAGATGACAACAGGTTTTACCATGATGTAGTACTACAGTAGATGACAACAGGTTTTACCATGATGTAGTACTACAGTAGATGACAACAGGTTTTACCATGATGTAATACTACAGTAGATGACAACAGGTTTTACCATGATGTAGTACTACAGTAGATGACAACAGGTTTTACCATGATGTAGTACTACAGTAGATGACAACAGGTTTTACCATGATGTAGTACTACAGTAGATGACAACAGGTTTTACCATGATGTAGTACTACAGTAGATGACAACAGGTTTTACCATGATGTAATACTACAGTAGATGACAACAGGTTTTACCATGATGTAGTACTACAGTAGATGACAACAGGTTTTACCATGATGTAGTACTACAGTAGATGAAAACAGGTTTTACCATGATGTAGTACTACAGTAGATGACAACAGGTTTTACCATGATGTAATACTACAGTAGATGACAACAGGTTTTACCATGATGTAGTACTACAGTAGATGACAACAGGTTTTACCATGATGTAATACTACAGTAGATGACAACAGGTTTTACCATGATGTAGTACTACAGTAGATGACAACAGGTTTTACCATGATGTAATACTACAGTAGATGACAACAGGTTTTACCATGATGTAATACTACAGTAGATGACAACAGGTTTTACCATGATGTAATACTACAGTAGATGACAACAGGTTTTACCATGATGTAGTACTACAGTAGATGACAACAGGTTTTACCATGATGTAGTACTACAGTAGATGACAACAGGTTTTACCATGATGTAGTACTACAGTAGATGACAACAGGTTTTACCATGATGTAGTACTACAGTAGATGACAACAGGTTTTACCATGATGTAATACTACAGTAGATGACAACAGGTTTTACCATGATGTAGTACTACAGTAGATGACAACAGGTTTTACCATGATGTAGTACTACAGTAGATGACAACAGGTTTTACCATGATGTAGCACTACAGTAGATGACAACAGGTTTTACCATGATGTAATACTACAGTAGATGACAACAGGTTTTACCATGATGTAATACTACAGTAGATGACAACAGGTTTTACCATGATGTAGTACTACAGTAGATGACAACAGGTTTTACCATGATGTAATACTACAGTAGATGACAACAGGTTTTACCATGATGTAATACTACAGTAGATGACAACAGGTTTTACCATGATGTAGTACTACAGTAGATGACAACAGGTTTTACCATGATGTAGTACTACAGTAGATGACAACAGGTTTTACCATGATGTAATACTACAGTAGATGACAACAGGTTTTACCATGATGTAGTACTACAGTAGATGACAACAGGTTTTACCATGATGTAATACTACAGTAGATGACAACAGGTTTTACCATGATGTAGTACTACAGTAGATGACAACAGGTTTTACCATGATGTAGTACTACAGTAGATGACAACAGGTTTTACCATGATGTAATACTACAGTAGATGACAACAGGTTTTACCATGATGTAGTACTACAGTAGATGACAACAGGTTTTACCATGATGTAATACTACAGTAGATGACAACAGGTTTTACCATGATGTAGTACTACAGTAGATGACAACAGGTTTTACCATGATGTAATACTACAGTAGATGACAACAGGTTTTACCATGATGTAGTACTACAGTAGATGACAACAGGTTTTACCATGATGTAATACTACAGTAGATGACAACAGGTTTTACCATGATGTAATACTACAGTAGATGACAACAGGTTTTACCATGATGTAATACTACAGTAGATGACAACAGGTTTTACCATGATGTAGTACTACAGTAGATGACAACAGGTTTTACCATGATGTAATACTACAGTAGATGACAAAAGGTTTTACCATGATGTAATACTACAGTAGATGACAACAGGTTTTATCATGATGTAGTACTACAGTAGATGACAACAGGTTTTACCATGATGTAGTACTACAGTAGATGACAACAGGTTTTACCATGATGTAGTACTACAGTAGATGACAACAGGTTTTACCATGATGTAGTACTACAGTAGATGACAACAGGTTTTACCATGATGTAGTACTACAGTAGATGACAACAGGTTTTACCATGATGTAGTACTACAGTAGATGACAACAGGTTTTACCATGATGTAATACTACAGTAGATGACAACAGGTTTTACCATGATGTAATACTACAGTAGATGACAACAGGTTTTACCATGATGTAATACTACAGTAGATGACAACAGGTTTTACCATGATGTAATACTACAGTAGATGACAACAGGTTTTACCATGATGTAGTACTACAGTAGATGACAACAGGTTTTACCATGATGTAATACTACAGTAGATGATGACAACAGGTTTTACCATGATGTAGTACTACAGTAGATGATGACAACAGGTTTTACCATGATGTAGTACTACAGTAGATGACAACAGGTTTTACCATGATGTAATACTACAGTAGATGACAACAGGTTTTACCATGATGTAGTACTACAGTAGATGACAACAGGTTTTACCATGATGTAGTACTACAGTAGATGACAACAGGTTTTACCATGATGTAGTACTACAGTAGATGACAACAGGTTTTACCATGATGTAATACTACAGTAGATGACAACAGGTTTTACCATGATGTAGTACTACAGTAGATGACAACAGGTTTTACCATGATGTAATACTACAGTAGATGACAACAGGTTTTACCATGATGTAGTACTACAGTAGATGACAACAGGTTTTACCATGATGTAGTACTACAGTAGATGACAACAGGTTTTACCATGATGTAGTACTACAGTAGATGACAACAGGTTTTACCATGATGTAGTACTACAGTAGATGACAACAGGTTTTACCATGATGTAGTACTACAGTAGATGACAACAGGTTTTACCATGATGTAATACTACAGTAGATGACAACAGGTTTTACCATGATGTAATACTACAGTAGATGACAACAGGTTTTACCATGATGTAATACTACAGTAGATGACAACAGGTTTTACCATGATGTAATACTACAGTAGATGACAACAGGTTTTACCATGATGTAGTACTACAGTAGATGACAACAGGTTTTACCATGATGTAATACTACAGTAGATGATGACAACAGGTTTTACCATGATGTAGTACTACAGTAGATGACAACAGGTTTTACCATGATGTAGTACTACAGTAGATGACAACAGGTTTTACCATGATGTAATACTACAGTAGATGACAACAGGTTTTACCATGATGTAGTACTACAGTAGATGACAACAGGTTTTACCATGATGTAGTACTACAGTAGATGACAACAGGTTTTACCATGATGTAATACTACAGTAGATGACAACAGGTTTTACCATGATGTAGTACTACAGTAGATGACAACAGGTTTTACCATGATGTAATACTACAGTAGATGACAACAGGTTTTACCATGATGTAGTACTACAGTAGATGACAACAGGTTTTACCATGATGTAATACTACAGTAGATGACAACAGGTTTTACCATGATGTAGTACTACAGTAGCTGACAACAGGTTTTACCATGATGTAGTACTACAGTAGATGACAACAGGTTTTACCATGATGTAGTACTACAGTAGATGATGACAACAGGTTTTACCATGATGTAATTCTACAGTAGATGACAACAGGTTTTACCATGATATAATACTACAGTAGATGACAACAGGTTTTACCATGATGTAGTACTACAGTAGATGACAACAGGTTTTACCATGATGTAGTACTACAGTAGATGACAACAGGTTTTACCATGATGTAGTACTACAGTAGATGACAACAGGTTTTACCATGATGTAGTACTACAGTAGATGACAACAGGTTTTACCATGATGTAATACTACAGTAGATGACAACAGGTTTTACCATGATGTAGTACTACAGTAGATGACAACAGGTTTTACCATGATGTAATACTACAGTAGATGACAACAGGTTTTACCATGATGTAATACTACAGTAGATGACAACAGGTTCTACCATGATGTAGTACTACAGTAGATGACAACAGGTTTTACCATGATGTAGTACTACAGTAGATGACAACAGGTTTTACCATGATGTAATACTACAGTAGATGACAACAGGTTTTACCATGATATAGTACTACAGTAGATGACAACAGGTTTTACCATGATGTAGTACTACAGTAGATGACAACAGGTTTTACCATGATGTAGTACTACAGTAGATGACAACAGGTTTTACCATGATGTAATACTACAGTAGATGATGACAACAGGTTTTACCATGATGTAGTACTACAGTAGATGACAACAGGTTTTACCATGATGTAGTACTACAGTAGATGACAACAGGTTTTACCATGATGTAGTACTACAGTAGATGACAACAGGTTTTACCATGATGTAGTACTACAGTAGATGACAACAGGTTTTACCATGATGTAGTACTACAGTAGATGACAACAGGTTTTACCATGATGTAATACTACAGTAGATGACAACAGGTTTTACCATGATGTAGTACTACAGTAGATGACAACAGGTTTTACCATGATGTAGTACTACAGTAGATGACAACAGGTTTTACCATGATGTAATACTACAGTAGATGACAACAGGTTTTACCATGATGTAATACTACAGTAGATGACAACAGGTTCTACCATGATGTAGTACTACAGTAGATGACAACAGGTTTTACCATGATGTAGTACTACAGTAGATGACAACAGGTTTTACCATGATGTAGTACTACAGTAGATGACAACAGGTTTTACCATGATGTAGTACTACAGTAGATGACAACAGGTTTTACCATGATATAGTACTACAGTAGATGACAACAGGTTTTACCATGATGTAGTACTACAGTAGATGATGACAACAGGTTTTACCATGATGTAATACTACAGTAGATGACAACAGGTTTTACCATGATGTAATACTACAGTAGATGACAACAGGTTTTACCATGATGTAATACTACAGTAGATGACAACAGGTTTTACCATGATGTAGTACTACAGTAGATGACAACAGGTTTTACCATGATGTAATACTACAGTAGATGACAACAGGTTTTACCATGATGTAGTACTACAGTAGATGACAACAGGTTTTACCATGATGTAGTACTACAGTAGATGACAACAGGTTTTACCATGATGTAGTACTACAGTAGATGACAACAGGTTTTACCATGATGTAATACTACAGTAGATGACAACAGGTTTTACCATGATGTAGTACTACAGTAGATGACAACAGGTTTTACCATGATGTAATACTACAGTAGATGACAACAGGTTTTACCATGATGTAATACTACAGTAGATGACAACAGGTTTTACCATGATGTAGTACTACAGTAGATGACAACAGGTTTTACCATGATGTAATACTACAGTAGATGACAACAGGTTTTACCATGATGTAATACTACAGTAGATGACAACAGGTTTTACCATGATGTAGTACTACAGTAGATGACAACAGGTTTTACCATGATGTAATACTACAGTAGATGACAACAGGTTTTACCATGATGTAATACTACAGTAGCTGACAACAGGTTTTACCATGATGTAATACTACAGTAGATGACAACAGGTTTTACCATGATGTAGTACTACAGTAGATGACAACAGGTTTTACCATGATGTAATACTACAGTAGATGACAACAGGTTTTACCATGATGTAATACTACAGTAGATGAAAACAGGTTTTACCATGATGTAGTACTACAGTAGATGACAACAGGTTTTACCATGATGTAATACTACAGTAGATGAGAACAGGTTTTACCATGATGTAATACTACAGTAGATGACAACAGGTTTTACCATGATGTAGTACTACAGTAGATGACAACAGGTTTTACCATGATGTAGTACTACAGTAGATGACAACAGGTTTTACCATGATGTAATACTACAGTAGATGACAACAGGTTTTACCATGATGTAATACTACAGTAGATGACAACAGGTTTTACCATGATGTAGTACTACAGTAGATGACAACAGGTTTTACCATGATGTAATACTACAGTAGATGACAACAGGTTTTACCATGATGTAGTACTACAGTAGCTGACAACAGGTTTTACCATGATGTAGTACTACAGTAGATGACAACAGGTTTTACCATGATGTAATACTACAGTAGATGACAACAGGTTTTACCATGATGTAATACTACAGTAGATGATGACAACAGGTTTTACCATGATGTAGTACTACAGTAGATGACAACAGGTTTTACCATGATGTAATACTACAGTAGATAACAACAGGTTTTACCATGATGTAGTACTACAGTAGATGACAACAGGTTTTACCATGATATAGTACTACAGTAGATGACAACAGGTTTTACCATGATGTAATACTACAGTAGATGAAAACAGGTTTATTAAAACTAAATGATATTGTTCTTCGTGTTTTGTTAATGTTTGGTATCAGTAATATGAATGAAAAGGCATTACATGGATGTCATTTCTCATTCCTGACCTACTGATGATTATTATTCAGCTCTGTGTGTGTGTGTGTGTGTGTGTGTGTGGTCTTGTTCTTCTCTATCCTCGTGGGGACCTGAAATCCCTAAATGTCCCCATGAGAACATGCATAAAAGGTCTTGTTCTTCTCTATTTTTTTTATATTTTTTTTACCTTTATTTAACTAGGCAAGTCAGTTAATAATATATGAACAAATTCTTATTTTCAATGGCGGCCTAGGAACAGTGGGTTAACTGCCTGTTCAGGGGCAGAACGACAGATTTGTACCTTGTCAGCTCGGGGATTTGAACTTGCAACCTTCCGGTTACTAGTCCAACGCTCTAACCACTAGGCTACGCTGCCGCCCCGCTCTATCCTCGTGGGGACCTGAAATCCCTAAATGTCCCCATGAGAACATGCATAAAAGGACACATTTGTGTGTGTGTGTGTTCCTCCCCAAACATTGAACCCTCCTGACCCTCTTTTAGCCTTAATAGACAGACACTCACACAGTTCCAGGAAATAATACCGGGCAGCCACTGGGCACATTAAAGAGCAACGAGGCGAGACAGGTTGCTAGGCTGTTTGGAATGGAATCACCTCACTATGGAAACGGCTGGTGAAAGGAAGATGAGAGGTGCTAAGACGAGAGGGAGAGCAGAACTCTCTTTATTCTGAGTCTCTTCATTAATGACCTTATATAGACTTTTAACGCTAAGGAAAGGATTTATGGTATATATATATATATATGAAGAGGTGAGCATAGGACAGTATGTGTGTGTGTGAGAGAGAGAGACAGAGAGAGATGGAGAGCTGGAGAGAGACAGAGAGAGATGAAGAGAGAAAGAAAGTTAGAGAAAGAGATGAAGAGAGGCGAGAGAGACTGATAGGTAGAGAGAGAGATAGGAGAGAAAGGTGACGAGGAGTGAAGAGAGAGACTGATAGGTAGAGAGAGAGAGGAGAGAAAGATGACGAGGGGTGAAGAGAGAGACTGATAGGTAGAGAGAGAGGAGAGAAAGACGACGAGGGGTGAAGAGAGACTGATAAGTAGAGCGAGAGAGGAGAGAAAGACGACGAGGGGTGAAGAGAGAGACTGATAGGTAGAGAGAGAGAGGAGAGAAAGATGACGAGGGGTGAAGAGAGAGACTGATAGGTAGAGAGAGAGAGGAGAGAAAGACGACGAGGGGTGAAGAGAGAGACTGATAGGTAGAGAGAGAGAGGAGAGAAAGATGACGAGGGGTGAAGAGAGAGACTGATAGGTAGAGAGAGAGAGGAGAGAAAAATGACGAGGGGTGAAGAGAGAGACTGATAGGTAGAGAGAGAGGAGAGAAAGGTGACGAGGGGTGAAGAGAGAGACTGATAGGTAGAGAGAGAGAGGAGAGAAAGATGACGAGGGGTGAAGAGAGAGAGATACTTACAGAACGGAATGCTGCAGCCACAAGGTTAGCTGGGAACAAATTCCTGCAGAGGAAGACAAGAGAAACAATTGAGGTTTCATTAATGTGTTAGTCTTGGACTCCCAAGTGATTCCATATATTGAAACTAGTTCAGTGGAGTTTGCCCTTTCCCCCTCACTCCCTCTAGTGGAGAACTGAAACACCTGCAGGTCACGTGACTAGTGACGTTGCTGGCTCTGCTCCGTTGACAATGAATGCACAAATACGCAAACTGTGGACAAATTCATCGTTTTATTGAAAGTGTACGGCCACATTAGCTAATTTTGTCAAAAGTACTATCGGTTTTGAATCAGGAAATGTGTACTTTCTACCTAAAATACATGTGATTATTTAATATAATATTTTATGTAGCCGACTGCCATAGCAGCAGAGATACGTAACAACTGACAACAGAGCAGTTAGTAATTTACCCACATAGTTAAACCACATAATGCTGGGGTGGTTCACTACCCACATAGTTAAACTACATAATGCTGGGGTGCATCACTACCCACATAGTTAAACCACGTAATGCTGGGGTGGTTCACTACCCACATAGTTAAACCACATAATGCTGGGGTGGTTCACTACCCACATAGTTAAACCACAATGCTGGGGTGCAACACTACCCACATAGTTAAACCACATAATGCTGGGGTGGTTCACTACCCACATAGTTAAACCACATAATGCTGGGGTGCATCACTACCCACATAGTTAAACCACATAATGCTGGGGTGCAACACTACCCACATAGTTAAACTACATAATGCTGGGGTGCAACACTACCCACATAGTTAAACCACATAATGCTGGGGTGGTTCACTACCCACATAGTTAAACCACATAATGCTGGGGTGCATCACTACCCACATAGTTAAACCACATAATGCTGGGGTGCAGCACTACCCACATAGTTAAACCACATAATGCTGGGGTGCATCACTACCCACATAGTTAAACCACATAATGCTGGGGTGCAGCACTACCCACATAGTTAAACCACATAATGCTGGGGTGGTTCACTACCCACATAGTTAAACCACATAATGCTGGGGTGGTTCACTACCCACATAGTTAAACCACATAATGCTGGGGTGGTTTACTACCCACATAGTTAAACCACATAATGCTGGGGTGGTTTACTACCCACATAGTTAAACCACATAATGCTGGGGTGGTTCACTACCCACATAGTTAAACTACATAATGCTGGGGTGGTTCACTACCCACATAGTTAAACCACGTAATGCTGGGGTGGTTCACTACCCACATAGTTAAACCACGTAATGCTGGGGTGGTTCACTACCCACATAGTTAAACTACATAATGCTGGGGTGGTTCACTACCCACATAGTTAAACCACATAATGCTGGGGTGTATCACTACCCACATAGTTAAACCACATAATGCTGGGGTGGTTCACTACCCACATAGTTAAACTACATAATGCTGGGGTGGTTCACTACCCACATAGTTAAACCACGTAATGCTGGGGTGGTTCACTACCCACATAGTTAAACTACATAATGCTGGGGTGCAGCACTACCCACATAGTTAAACCACATAATGCTGGGGTGGTTCACTACCCACATAGTTAAACCACATAATGCTGGGGTGCATCACTACCCACATAGTTAAACTACATAATGCTGGGGTGCAGCACTACCCACATAGTTAAACTACATAATGCTGGGGTGGTTTACTACCCACATAGTTAAACCACATAATGCTGGGGTGCATCACTACCCACATAGTTAAACCACATAATGCTGGGGTGCAACACTACCCACATAGTTAAACTACATAATGCTGGGGTGGTTCACTACCCACATAGTTAAACTACATAATGCTGGGGTGCAACACTACCCACATAGTTAAACCACATAATGCTGGGGTGTAACACTACCCACATAGTTAAACCACATAATGCTGGGGTCGTTCACTACCCACATAGTTAAACTACATAATGCTGGGGTGGTTAACTACCCACATAGTTAAACCACATAATGCTGGGGTGGTTCACTACCCACATAGTTAAACCACATAATGCTGGGGTGGTTCACTACCCACATAGTTAAACCACATAATGCTGGGGTGGTTCACTACCCACATAGTTAAACCACATAATGCTGGGGTGGTTCACTACCCACATAGTTAAACCACATAATGCTGGGGTGGTTCACTACCCACATAGTTAAACTACATAATGCTGGGGTGCAACACTACCCACATAGTTAAACCACATAATGCTGGGGTGGTTCACTACCCACATAGTTAAACTACATAATGCTGGGGTGCAACACTACCCACATAGTCAAACCACATAATGCTGGGGTGCATCACTACCCACATAGTTAAACCACATAATGCTGGGGTGCAGCACTACCCACATAGTTAAACTACATAATGCTGGGGTGGTTTACTACCCACATAGTTAAACCACATAATGCTGGGGTGCATCACTACCCACATAGTTAAACCACATAATGCTGGGGTGGTTTACTACCCACATAGTTAAACCACATAATGCTGGGGTGGTTTACTACCCACATAGTTAAACCACATAATGCTGGGGTGCATCACTACCCACATAGTTAAACCACATAATGCTGGGGTGCAGCACTACCCACATAGTTAAACCCCATAATGCTGGGGTGCATCACTGCCCACATAGTTAAACCACATAATGCTGGGGTGCAACACTACCCACATAGTTAAACTACATAATGCTGGGGTGCAGCACTACCCATATATTTAAACCATATAATGCTGGGGTGGTTCACTACCCACATAGTTAAACTACATAATGCTGGGGTGCAGCACTACCCACGTAGTTAAACCACATAATGCTGGGGTGCATCACTACCCACATAGTTAAACTACGTAATGCTGGGGTGGTTCACTACCCACATAGTTAAACCACATAATGCTGGGGTGGTTCACTACCCACATAGTTAAACCATATAATGCTGGGGTGGTTCACTACCCACATAGTTAAACTACATAATGCTGGGGTGCAGCACTACCCACATAGTTAAACCACATAATGCTGGGGTGCAGCACTGCCCACATAGTTAAACCACGTAATGCTGGGGTCCAGCACTACCCACATAGTTAAACTACGTAATGCTGGGGTGGTTCACTACCCACATAGTTAAACCACATAATGCTGGGGTCCAGCACTACCCACATAGTTAAACTACATAATGCTGGGGTGGTTCACTACCCACATAGTTAAACCACATAATGCTGGGGTGCATCACTACCCACATAGTTAAACCACATAATGCTGGGGTGCATCACTACCCACATAGTTAAACCACGTAATGCTGGGGTGCAGCACTACCCACATAGTTAAACCACATAATGCTGGGGTGGTTCACTACCCATATAGTTAAACCACATAATGCTGGGGTGCAACACTACCCACATAGTTAAACCACATAATGCTGGGGTGGTTCACTACCCACATAGTTAAACCACATAATGCTGGGGTGGTTCACTACCCACATAGTTAAACCACATAATGCTGGGGTGGTTCACTACCCACATAGTTAAACCACATAATGCTGGGGTGCAGCACTACCCACATAGTTAAACCACATAATGCTGGGGTGGTTCAATACCCACATAGTTAAACTACATAATGCTGGGGTGCAACACTACCCACATAGTTAAACCACATAATGCTGGGGTGGTTCACTACCCACATAGTTAAACTACATAATGCTGGGGTGGTTCACTACCCACATAGTTAAACCACATAATGCTGGGGTGCAACACTACCCACATAGTTAAACCACATAATGCTGGGGTGCATCACTACCCACATAGTTAAACCACATAATGCTGGGGTGCATCACTACCCACATAGTTAAACCACATAATGCTGGGGTGCATCACTACCCACATAGTTAAACTACATAATGCTGGGGTGGTTCACTACCCACATAGTTAAACCACATAATGCTGGGGTGGTTCACTACCCACATAGTTAAACCACATAATGCTGGGGTGGTTCACTACCCACATAGGTAAACTACATAATGCTGGGGTGCAACACTACCCACATAGTTAAACTACATAATGCTGGGGTGGTTCACTACCCACATAGTTAAACTACATAATGCTGGGGTGCAACACTACCCACATAGTTAAACCACATAATGCTGGGGTGCAGCACTACCCATATAGTTAAACCACATAATGCTGGGGTGCAGCACTACCCACATAGTTAAACCACATAATGCTGGGGTGCATCACTACCCACATAGTTAAACCACGTAATGCTGGGGTGGTTCACTACCCACATATTTAAACCACATAATGCTGGGGTGCAGCACTACCCACATAGTTAAACCACATAATGCTGGGGTGCATCACTACCCACATAGTTAAACCACATAATGCTGGGGTGCATCACTACCCACATAGTTAAACCACGTAATGCTGGGGTGGTTCACTACCCACATATTTAAACCACATTATGCTGGGGAGCAACACTACCCACATAGTTAAACCACATAATGCTGGGGTGCAGCACTACCCACATAGTTAAACCACATAATGCTGGGGTGCATCACTACCCACATAGTTAAACTACATAATGCTGGGGTGGTTCACTACCCACATAGTTAAACCACATAATGCTGGGGTGGTTCACTACCCACATAGTTAAACCACATAATGCTGGGGTGGTTCACTACCCACATAGTTAAACTACATAATGCTGGGGTGCAACACTACCCACATAGTTAAACCACATAATGCTGGGGTGATTCACTACCCACATAGTTAAACTACATAATGCTGGGGTGCAACACTACCCACATAGTTAAACCACATAATGCTGGGGTGCAGCACTACCCACATAGTTAAACCACATAATTCTGGGGTGCAGCACTACCCACATAGTTAAACTACATAATGCTGGGGTGGTTCACTACCCACATAGTTAAACCACATAATGCTGGGGTGCATCACTACCCACATAGTTAAACCACATAATGCCGGGGTGCATCACTACCCACATAGTTAAACCACATAATGCTGGGGTGCATCACTGCCCACATAGTTAAACCACGTAATGCTGGGGTGGTTCACTACCCACATAGTTAAACCACATTATGCTGGGGTGCAGCACTACCCACATAGTTAAACTACATAAAGCTGGGGTGCAGCACTACCCACATAGTTAAACCACATAATGCTGGGGTGGTTCACTACCCACATAGTTAAACTACATAATGCTGGGGTGGTTCACTACCCACATAGTTAAACCACGTAATGCTGGGGTGGTTCACTACCCACATAGTTAAACTACATAATGCTGGGGTGCAGCACTACCCACATAGTTAAACCACATAATGCTGGGGTGGTTCACTACCCACATAGTTAAACCACATAATGCTGGGGTGGTTCACTACCCACATAGTTAAACCACATAATGCTGGGGTGGTTCACTACCCACATAGTTAAACCACATAATGCTGGGGTGGTTCACTACCCACATAGTTAAACCACATAATGCTGGGGTGCAGCACTACCCACATAGTTAAACCACATAATGCTGGGGTGCATCACTACCCACATAGTTAAACTACATAATGCTGGGGTGCAGCACTACCCACATTGTTAAACCACATAATGCTGGGGTGCATCACTACCCACATAGTTAAACTACATAATGCTGGGGTGGTTCACTACCCACATAGTTAAACCACATAATGCTGGGGTGCATCACTACCCACATAGTTAAACCACATAATGCTGGGGTGCATCACTACCCACATAGTTAAACTACATAATGCTGGGGTGCAGCACTACCCACATAGTTAAACTACATAATGCTGGGGTGGTTTACTACCCACATAGTTAAACCACATAATGCTGGGGTGCATCACTACCCACATAGTTAAACCACATAATGCTGGGGTGCAACACTACCCACATAGTTAAACTACATAATGCTGGGGTGGTTCACTACCCACATAGTTAAACTACATAATGCTGGGGTGCAACACTACCCACATAGTTAAACCACATAATGCTGGGGTGTAACACTACCCACATAGTTAAACCACATACTGCTGGGGTCGTTCACTACCCACATAGTTAAACTACATAATGCTGGGGTGGTTAACTACCCACATAGTTAAACCACATAATGCTGGGGTGGTTCACTACCCACATAGTTAAACTACATAATGCTTGGGTGGTTCACTACCCACATAGTTAAACCACATAATGCTGGGGTGCAGCACTACCCACATAGTTAAACCACATAATGCTGGGGTGCATCACTACCGACATAGTTAAACTACATAATGCTGGGGTGGTTCACTACCCACATAGTTAAACCACATAATGCTGGGGTGGTTCACTACCCACATAGTTAAACCACATAATGCTGGGGTGGTTCACTACCCACATAGTTAAACTACATAATGCTGGGGTGGTTAACTACCCACATAGTTAAACCACATAATGCTGGGGTGGTTCACTACCCACATAGTTAAACTACATAATGCTTGGGTGGTTCACTACCCACATAGTTAAACCACATAATGCTGGGGTGCAGCACTACCCACATAGTTAAACCACATAATGCTGGGGTGCATCACTACCCACATAGTTAAACTACATAATGCTGGGGTGGTTCACTACCCACATAGTTAAACCACATAATGCTGGGGTGGTTCACTACCCACATAGTTAAACCACATAATGCTGGGGTGGTTCACTACCCACATAGTTAAACCACATAATGCTGGGGTGGTTCACTACCCACATAGTTAAACCACATAATGCTGGGGTGGTTCACTACCCACATAGTTAAACTACATAATGCTGGGGTGCAACACTACCCACATAGTTAAACCACATAATGCTGGGGTGGTTCACTACCCACATAGTTAAACTACATAATGCTGGGGTGCAACACTACCCACATAGTCAAACCACATAATGCTGGGGTGCATCACTACCCACATAGTTAAACCACATAATGCTGGGGTGCAGCACTACCCACATAGTTAAACTACATAATGCTGGGGTGGTTTACTACCCACATAGTTAAACCACATAATGCTGGGGTGCATCACTACCCACATAGTTAAACCACATAATGCTGGGGTGGTTTACTACCCACATAGTTAAACCACATAATGCTGGGGTGGTTTACTACCCACATAGTTAAACCACATAATGCTGGGGTGCATCACTACCCACATAGTTAAACCACATAATGCTGGGGTGCAGCACTACCCACATAGTTAAACTACATAATGCTGGGGTGCATCACTACCCACATAGTTAAACTACATAATGCTGGGGTGCAACACTACCCACATAGTTAAACCACATAATGCTGGGGTGCATCACTACCCACATAGTTAAACTACATAATGCTGGGGTGCATCACTACCCACATAGTTAAACCCCATAATGCTGGGGTGCAACACTACCCACATAGTTAAACTACATAATGCTGGGGTGCAGCACTACCCATATATTTAAACCATATAATGCTGGGGTGGTTCACTACCCACATAGTTAAACTACATAATGCTGGGGTGCAGCACTACCCACGTAGTTAAACCACATAATGCTGGGGTGCATCACTACCCACATAGTTAAACTACGTAATGCTGGGGTGGTTCACTACCCACATAGTTAAACCACATAATGCTGGGGTGGTTCACTACCCACATAGTTAAACCATATAATGCTGGGGTGGTTCACTACCCACATAGTTAAACTACATAATGCTGGGGTGCAGCACTACCCACATAGTTAAACCACATAATGCTGGGGTGCATCACTGCCCACATAGTTAAACCACGTAATGCTGGGGTCCAGCACTACCCACATAGTTAAACTACGTAATGCTGGGGTGGTTCACTACCCACATAGTTAAACCACATAATGCTGGGGTCCAGCACTACCCACATAGTTAAACTACATAATGCTGGGGTGGTTCACTACCCACATAGTTAAACCACATAATGCTGGGGTGCATCACTACCCACATAGTTAAACCACATAATGCTGGGGTGCATCACTACCCACATAGTTAAACCACGTAATGCTGGGGTGCAGCACTACCCACATAGTTAAACCACATAATGCTGGGGTGGTTCACTACCCATATAGTTAAACCACATAATGCTGGGGTGCAACACTACCCACATAGTTAAACCACATAATGCTGGGGTGGTTCACTACCCACATAGTTAAACCACATAATGCTGGGGTGCATCACTACCCACATAGTTAAACTACATAATGCTGGGGTGGTTCACTACCCACATAGTTAAACCACATAATGCTGGGGTGCAGCACTACCCACATAGTTAAACCACATAATGCTGGGGTGGTTCAATACCCACATAGTTAAACTACATAATGCTGGGGTGCAACACTACCCACATAGTTAAACCACATAATGCTGGGGTGGTTCACTACCCACATAGTTAAACTACATAATGCTGGGGTGGTTCACTACCCACATAGTTAAACCACATAATGCTGGGGTGCAACACTACCCACATAGTTAAACCACATAATGCTGGGGTGCATCACTACCCACATAGTTAAACCACATAATGCTGGGGTGCATCACTACCCACATAGTTAAACCACATAATGCTGGGGTGCATCACTACCCACATAGTTAAACTACATAATGCTGGGGTGGTTCACTACCCACATAGTTAAACCACATAATGCTGGGGTGGTTCACTACCCACATAGTTAAACCACATAATGCTGGGGTGGTTCACTACCCACATAGGTAAACTACATAATGCTGGGGTGCAACACTACCCACATAGTTAAACTACATAATGCTGGGGTGGTTCACTACCCACATAGTTAAACTACATAATGCTGGGGTGCAACACTACCCACATAGTTAAACCACATAATGCTGGGGTGTAACACTACCCACATAGTTAAACCACATAATGCTGGGGTCGTTCACTACCCACATAGTTAAACTACATAATGCTGGGGTGGTTAACTACCCACATAGTTAAACCACATAATGCTGGGGTGGTTCACTACCCACATAGTTAAACTACATAATGCTTGGGTGGTTCACTACCCACATAGTTAAACCACATAATGCTGGGGTGCAGCACTACCCACATAGTTAAACCACATAATGCTGGGGTGCATCACTACCGACATAGTTAAACTACATAATGCTGGGGTGGTTCACTACCCACATAGTTAAACCACATAATGCTGGGGTGGTTCACTACCCACATAGTTAAACCACATAATGCTGGGGTGGTTCACTACCCACATAGTTAAACTACATAATGCTGGGGTGGTTAACTACCCACATAGTTAAACCACATAATGCTGGGGTGGTTCACTACCCACATAGTTAAACTACATAATGCTTGGGTGGTTCACTACCCACATAGTTAAACCACATAATGCTGGGGTGCAGCACTACCCACATAGTTAAACCACATAATGCTGGGGTGCATCACTACCCACATAGTTAAACTACATAATGCTGGGGTGGTTCACTACCCACATAGTTAAACCACATAATGCTGGGGTGGTTCACTACCCACATAGTTAAACCACATAATGCTGGGGTGGTTCACTACCCACATAGTTAAACCACATAATGCTGGGGTGGTTCACTACCCACATAGTTAAACCACATAATGCTGGGGTGGTTCACTACCCACATAGTTAAACTACATAATGCTGGGGTGCAACACTACCCACATAGTTAAACCACATAATGCTGGGGTGGTTCACTACCCACATAGTTAAACTACATAATGCTGGGGTGCAACACTACCCACATAGTCAAACCACATAATGCTGGGGTGCATCACTACCCACATAGTTAAACCACATAATGCTGGGGTGCAGCACTACCCACATAGTTAAACTACATAATGCTGGGGTGGTTTACTACCCACATAGTTAAACCACATAATGCTGGGGTGCATCACTACCCACATAGTTAAACCACATAATGCTGGGGTGGTTTACTACCCACATAGTTAAACCACATAATGCTGGGGTGGTTTACTACCCACATAGTTAAACCACATAATGCTGGGGTGCATCACTACCCACATAGTTAAACCACATAATGCTGGGGTGCAGCACTACCCACATAGTTAAACTACATAATGCTGGGGTGCATCACTACCCACATAGTTAAACTACATAATGCTGGGGTGCAACACTACCCACATAGTTAAACCACATAATGCTGGGGTGCATCACTACCCACATAGTTAAACTACATAATGCTGGGGTGCATCACTACCCACATAGTTAAACCCCATAATGCTGGGGTGCAACACTACCCACATAGTTAAACTACATAATGCTGGGGTGCAGCACTACCCATATATTTAAACCATATAATGCTGGGGTGGTTCACTACCCACATAGTTAAACTACATAATGCTGGGGTGCAGCACTACCCACGTAGTTAAACCACATAATGCTGGGGTGCATCACTACCCACATAGTTAAACTACGTAATGCTGGGGTGGTTCACTACCCACATAGTTAAACCACATAATGCTGGGGTGGTTCACTACCCACATAGTTAAACCATATAATGCTGGGGTGGTTCACTACCCACATAGTTAAACTACATAATGCTGGGGTGCAGCACTACCCACATAGTTAAACCACATAATGCTGGGGTGCATCACTGCCCACATAGTTAAACCACGTAATGCTGGGGTCCAGCACTACCCACATAGTTAAACTACGTAATGCTGGGGTGGTTCACTACCCACATAGTTAAACCACATAATGCTGGGGTCCAGCACTACCCACATAGTTAAACTACATAATGCTGGGGTGGTTCACTACCCACATAGTTAAACCACATAATGCTGGGGTGCATCACTACCCACATAGTTAAACCACATAATGCTGGGGTGCATCACTACCCACATAGTTAAACCACGTAATGCTGGGGTGCAGCACTACCCACATAGTTAAACCACATAATGCTGGGGTGGTTCACTACCCATATAGTTAAACCACATAATGCTGGGGTGCAACACTACCCACATAGTTAAACCACATAATGCTGGGGTGGTTCACTACCCACATAGTTAAACCACATAATGCTGGGGTGCATCACTACCCACATAGTTAAACTACATAATGCTGGGGTGGTTCACTACCCACATAGTTAAACCACATAATGCTGGGGTGCAGCACTACCCACATAGTTAAACCACATAATGCTGGGGTGGTTCAATACCCACATAGTTAAACTACATAATGCTGGGGTGCAACACTACCCACATAGTTAAACCACATAATGCTGGGGTGGTTCACTACCCACATAGTTAAACTACATAATGCTGGGGTGGTTCACTACCCACATAGTTAAACCACATAATGCTGGGGTGCAACACTACCCACATAGTTAAACCACATAATGCTGGGGTGCATCACTACCCACATAGTTAAACCACATAATGCTGGGGTGCATCACTACCCACATAGTTAAACCACATAATGCTGGGGTGCATCACTACCCACATAGTTAAACTACATAATGCTGGGGTGGTTCACTACCCACATAGTTAAACCACATAATGCTGGGGTGGTTCACTACCCACATAGTTAAACCACATAATGCTGGGGTGGTTCACTACCCACATAGGTAAACTACATAATGCTGGGGTGCAACACTACCCACATAGTTAAACTACATAATGCTGGGGTGGTTCACTACCCACATAGTTAAACTACATAATGCTGGGGTGCAACACTACCCACATAGTTAAACCACATAATGCTGGGGTGCAGCACTACCCATATAGTTAAACCACATAATGCTGGGGTGCAGCACTACCCACATAGTTAAACTACATAATGCTGGGGTGCAACACTACCCACATAGATAAACCACATAATGCTGGGGTGCATCACTACCCACATAGTTAAACCACATAATGCTGGGGTGCATCACTACCCACATAGTTAAACCACGTAATGCTGGGGTGGTTCACTACCCACATATTTAAACCACATTATGCTGGGGTGCAACACTACCCACATAGTTAAACCACATAATGCTGGGGTGCAGCACTACCCACATAGTTAAACCACATAATGCTGGGGTGCATCACTACCCACATAGTTAAACTACATAATGCTGGGGTGGTTCACTACCCACATAGTTAAACCACATAATGCTGGGGTGGTTCACTACCCACATAGTTAAACCACATAATGCTGGGGTGGTTCACTACCCACATAGTTAAACTACATAATGCTGGGGTGCAACACTACCCACATAGTTAAACCACATAATGCTGGGGTGATTCACTACCCACATAGTTAAACTACATAATGCTGGGGTGCAACACTACCCACATAGTTAAACCACATAATGCTGGGGTGCAGCACTACCCACATAGTTAAACCACATAATTCTGGGGTGCAGCACTACCCACATAGTTAAACTACATAATGCTGGGGTGGTTCACTACCCACATAGTTAAACCACATAATGCTGGGGTGCATCACTACCCACATAGTTAAACCACATAATGCCGGGGTGCATCACTACCCACATAGTTAAACCACATAATGCTGGGGTGCATCACTGCCCACATAGTTAAACCACGTAATGCTGGGGTGGTTCACTACCCACATAGTTAAACCACATTATGCTGGGGTGCAGCACTACCCACATAGTTAAACTACATAAAGCTGGGGTGCAGCACTACCCACATAGTTAAACCACATAATGCTGGGGTGGTTTACTACCCACATAGTTAAACCACGTAATGCTGGGGTGAAGCACTTCCCACATAGTTAAACCACATAATGCTGGGGTGGTTTACTACCCACATAGTTAAACCACATAATGCTGGGGTGAAGCACTTCCCACATAGTTAAACTACATAATGCTGGGGTGAAGCACTTCCCACATAGTTAAACCACATAATGCTGGGGTGAAGCACTTCCCACATAGTTAAACCACATAATGCTGGGGTGCAGCACTACCCACATAGTTAAACCACATAATGCTGGGGTGGTTTACTACCCACATAGTTAAACCACATAATGCTGGGGTGAAGCACTTCCCACATAGTTAAACTACATAATGCTGGGGTGAAGCACTTCCCACATAGTTAAACCACATAATGCTGGGGTGAAGCACTTCCCACATAGTTAAACCACATAATGCTGGGGTGAAGCACTTCCCACATAGTTAAACTACATAATGCTGGGGTGAAGCACTACCCACATAGTTAAACCACATAATGCTGGGGTGAAGCACTTCCCACATAGTTAAACCACATAATGCTGGGGTGCAGCACTACCCACATAGTTAAACTACATAATGCTGGGGTGCATCACTACCCACATAGTTAAACTACATAATGCTGGGGTGGTTCACTACCCACATAGTTAAACCCCATAATGCTGGGGTGCAACACTACCCACATAGTTAAACTACATAATGCTGGGGTGCAGCACTACCCATATAGTTAAACCATATAATGCTGGGGTGGTTCACTACCCACATAGTTAAACTACATAATGCTGGGGTGCAGCACTACCCACGTAGTTAAACCACATAATGCTGGGGTGCATCACTGCCCACATAGTTAAACTACGTAATGCTGGGGTGGTTCACTACCCACATAGTTAAACCACGTAATGCTGGGGTCCAGCACTACCCACATAGTTAAACTACGTAATGCTGGGGTGCAGCACTACCCACATAGTTAAACCACGTAATGCTGGGGTCCAGCACTACCCACATAGTTAAACTACGTAATGCTGGGGTGGTTCACTACCCACATAGTTAAACCACATAATGCTGGGGTCCAGCACTACCCACATAGTTAAACTACATAATGCTGGGGTGGTTCACTACCCACATAGAAAAACCACATAATGCTGGGGTGCATCACTACCCACATAGTTAAACCACATAATGCTGGGGTGCATCACTACCCACATAGTTAAACCACGTAATGCTGGGGTCGTTCACTACCCACATAGTTAAACCACATAATGCTGGGGTGCAGCACTACCCACATAGTTAAACCACATAATGCTGGGGTGGTTCACTACCCATATAGTTAAACCACATAATGCTGGGGTGCAACACTACCCACATAGTTAAACCACATAATGCTGGGGTGGTTCACTACCCACATAGTTAAACCACATAATGCTGGGGTGCATCACTACCCACATAGTTAAACCACATAATGCTGGGGTGCAGCACTACCCACATAGTTAAACCACATAATGCTGGGGTGCAGCACTACCCACATAGTTAAACCACATAATGCTGGGGTGGTTCAATACCCACATAGTTAAACTACATAATGCTGGGGTGCATCACTACCCACATAGTTAAACCACATAATGCTGGGGTGGTTCACTACCCACGTAGTTAAACTACATAATGCTGGGGTGGTTCACTACCCACATAGTTAAACCACATAATGCTGGGGTGCAGCACTACCCACATAGTTAAACCACATAATGCTGGGGTGGTTCACTACCCACATAGTTAAACTACATAATGCTGGGGTGCAGCACTACCCACATAGTTAAACTACATAATGCTGGGGTGCATCACTACCCACATAGTTAAACAACATAATGATGGGGTGCATCACTACCCACATAGTTAAACCACATAATGCTGGGGTGCATCACTACCCACATAGTTAAACTACATAATGCTGGGGTGGTTCACTACCCACATAGTTAAACCACATAATGCTGGGGTGCATCACTACCCACATAGTTAAACCACATAATGCTGGGGTGCAGCACTACCCACATAGTTAAACCATATAATGCTGGGGTGGTTCACTACCCACATAGTTAAACTACATAATGCTGGGGTGGTTCACTACCCACATAGTTAAACTACATAATGCTGGGGTGGTTCACTACCCACATAGTTAAACTACATAATGCTGGGGTGGTTCACTACCCACATAGTTAAACTACATAATGCTGGGGTGCATCACTGCCCACATAGTTAAACCACATAATGCTGGGGTGCAGCACTACCCATATAGTTAAACCATATAATGCTGGGGTGGTTCACTACCCACATAGTTAAACCACATAATGCTGGGGTGGTTCACTACCCACATAGTTAAACTACATAATGCTGGGGTGCAGCACTACCCACATAGTTAAACCACGTAATGCTGGGGTCCAGCACTACCCACATAGTTAAACCACGTAATGCTGGGGTGGTTCACTACCCACATAGTTAAACCACGTAATGCTGGGGTCCAGCACTACCCACATAGTTAAACTACGTAATGCTGGGGTGGTTCACTACCCACATAGTTAAACCACATAATGCTGGGGTCCAGCACTACCCACATAGTTAAACTACATAATGCTGGGGTGGTTCACTACCCACATAGTTAAACCACATAATGCTGGGGTGAAGCACTTCCCACATAGTTAAACCACATAATGCTGGGGTGAAGCACTTCCCACATAGTTAAACTACATAATGCTGGGGTGAAGCACTACCCACATAGTTAAACCACATAATGCTGGGGTGAAGCACTTCCCACATAGTTAAACCACATAATGCTGGGGTGCAGCACTACCCACATAGTTAAACTACATAATGCTGGGGTGCATCACTACCCACATAGTTAAACTACATAATGCTGGGGTGGTTCACTACCCACATAGTTAAACCCCATAATGCTGGGGTGCAACACTACCCACATAGTTAAACTACATAATGCTGGGGTGCAGCACTACCCATATAGTTAAACCATATAATGCTGGGGTGGTTCACTACCCACATAGTTAAACTACATAATGCTGGGGTGCAGCACTACCCACGTAGTTAAACCACATAATGCTGGGGTGCATCACTGCCCACATAGTTAAACTACGTAATGCTGGGGTGGTTCACTACCCACATAGTTAAACCACGTAATGCTGGGGTCCAGCACTACCCACATAGTTAAACTACGTAATGCTGGGGTGCAGCACTACCCACATAGTTAAACCACGTAATGCTGGGGTCCAGCACTACCCACATAGTTAAACTACGTAATGCTGGGGTGGTTCACTACCCACATAGTTAAACCACATAATGCTGGGGTCCAGCACTACCCACATAGTTAAACTACATAATGCTGGGGTGGTTCACTACCCACATAGAAAAACCACATAATGCTGGGGTGCATCACTACCCACATAGTTAAACCACATAATGCTGGGGTGCATCACTACCCACATAGTTAAACCACGTAATGCTGGGGTCGTTCACTACCCACATAGTTAAACCACATAATGCTGGGGTGCAGCACTACCCACATAGTTAAACCACATAATGCTGGGGTGGTTCACTACCCATATAGTTAAACCACATAATGCTGGGGTGCAACACTACCCACATAGTTAAACCACATAATGCTGGGGTGGTTCACTACCCACATAGTTAAACCACATAATGCTGGGGTGCATCACTACCCACATAGTTAAACCACATAATGCTGGGGTGCAGCACTACCCACATAGTTAAACCACATAATGCTGGGGTGCAGCACTACCCACATAGTTAAACCACATAATGCTGGGGTGGTTCAATACCCACGTAGTTAAACTACATAATGCTGGGGTGGTTCACTACCCACATAGTTAAACTACATAATGCTGGGGTGCAGCACTACCCACATAGTTAAACTACATAATGCTGGGGTGCATCACTACCCACATAGTTAAACAACATAATGATGGGGTGCATCACTACCCACATAGTTAAACCACATAATGCTGGGGTGCATCACTACCCACATAGTTAAACTACATAATGCTGGGGTGG
>NC_074665.1:100138675-100238963 GCF_029448725.1 Salvelinus fontinalis | reverse complement strand
CCTCTCTCCCCTAGCTGCCAGTAACCCTAACCCATGTGTTCCTCTCTCCCCTAGATGCCAGTAACCCTAACCCATGTGTTCCTCTCTCCTCTAGCTGCCAGTAACCCTAACTCATGTGTTCCTCTCTCCCCTAATTGCCAGTAACCCTAACCCATGTGTTCCTCTCTCCCCTAGCTGCCAGTAACCCTACCCCATGTGTTCTCTCTCCCCTAGCTAATAGTAACCCTAACCCATATGTTACTCTCTCCCCTAGCTGCCAGTAACCCTAACCCATGTGTTCCTCTCTCTCCTAGCTGCCAGTGCCCATTCGGCTGGAAGGGAGCACTCTGCTCTGAGACCGTGTCTGTGTGCGACACTGAACACCGCCCCCCTCCATTGTGTGCCCGTGGTTCCACCTGCGTACCCCTTCCAGACGGATACACCTGCCTCTGCCCCTTGGGTACCGGCGGACTGCACTGTCAGCAAGGTCAGAATACTGACCAAACACTAACCAAATACTATTAGGTCAGAATACTGACCAAACACTAACCAAATACTATCAGGTCAGAATACTGACCAAACACTAACCAAATACTATCAGGTCAGAATACTGACCAAACACTAACCAAATACTATTAGGTCAGAATACTAACCGAACACTAACCAAATACTATTAGGTCAAAATAATAACCAACCAACCCAACCAGTTTGTTCCAAAAAAATATGAAAAAGAAAGCGATTAACCTCTCTGTTAATACCTCCATTAAACTCTCTGTTAAGCTCTCTGTTAAACTCTCCGTTAAGCTCTCTGTTAAGGCTTCTGTTAACCTCTCTTAAACGCTCTGTTAACTTCTCTGTTAACCTTTCTGTTAAACTCCCTGTTAACCTCTCTGTAAACCTCTCCATTAAACTCTCTGTTAACCTCTCCGTTAAACTCTCCGTTAAGCTCTCTGTTAAGCCTTCTGTTAACCTCTCTGTTAACCTCTCTGTTAACCTTTCTGTTAAACTCTCCGTAAAACACTGATGGTCTATTGAGACCAAAACGTTGGTATAAATTTTTTCCCCATTATCCTATAGTATCCATTTACATGGTTTTAAAATGTAATTACATCAAATTAATAGATCTCAGTCCCTCTCATATAACCATTTTCCTTTCTGCTTTGATTGATAGCTTGACACAAAGAAATATATACAGTACCAGTCAAAAGTTTGGACAAACCTACCCATTAAAGGGTTTTTCTTTATTTTTACTATTTTCTACATTGTAGAATAATAGTGAAGACATCAAAACTATGAAATAACACATATGGAATTATGTAGTAACCAAAAAAGTTTTAAACAAATCAAAATATATTTTAGATTTTAAATTCTTCAAAGTAGCCACCCTTTGCCTTGATGACTTTGGACACTCTTGTAATTCTCTCAACCAGCTTCATGAGGTAGTCACCTGGAATGCATTTCAATTAGCAGGTGTGCCTTGTTAAAAGTTAATTTGTGGAATTTATTTCCTTCTTAATGTGTTTGAGCCAATCAGCTGTGTTGTGACAAGGTAGGGGTGTTATACAGAATATAGCCCTATTTGGTAAAAGGCCGAGTCCATATTATGGCAAGAACAGCTCAAATAACCAAAGAGAAACGACAGTCCATTATTACTTTGACTGACCTTCAAGTCTTAGTCTGGAAAATGTCAAGAACTTTGAAAGTTTCTTTAAGTGCAGTCCTAAAAACCATCAAGCGTTATGATGAAACTGGCTCTCATGAGGACCGCCACAGGAAGACCCAGTTACCTCTGCTGCAGAGGATACGTTCATTAGAGATACCAGCCCCAGAAATTGCAGCCCAAATAAAGGCTTCACAGAGTTCAAGTAACAGACACATCTCAACATCAACTGTTCAGAGGAGACTGAGTGAATCAGGCCTTCATGGTCGAATTGCTGCATAGAAACCACTACTAAAGGACACCAATAAGAAGAAGAGACTTGCTTGGGCCAAGAAACACGAGCAATGGACATTAGACCGGTGGAAATCTGTCCTTTGATCTGATGATTCCAAATTGGAGATTTTTGGTTTCAACCGCCGTGTCTTTGTGAGATGCAGAGTAGTTGAATGGATGATCTCCGCATGTGTGGTTCCCACCGGGAAGCATGGAGGAGGAGGTGTGATGGTGTATTTGTATTTATTATGGATCCCCATTAACTGTTACCAAAGTAGCAGCTACTCTTCCTGGGGTCCCGCAAAATTAAGGCAGTTTATACAATTTTAAAAACATTATAATACATTCACAGATTTCACAACACACTATGTGCCCTCAGGCCCCTACTCCACCACTACCACATATCTACAGTACTAAATCAATGTCTATGTATGTTATCGTGTGTGTGTGTTTGTATGTGTCTGTGCCTTTGTTTGTGTTACTTCACAGTCCCGCTGTTCCATAAGGTGTTTTTTATCTGTTTTTTAAATCTAATTTTACTGCTGCGTCAGTTACTTGATGTGGAATAGAGTTCCATGTAGTCATGGCTCTATGTAGTACTGTGTGCCTCCCATAGTCTGTTCTGGACTTGGGAACTGTGAAGAGACCTCTTGTGGCATGTCTTGTGGGGTATGCATGGGTGTGCGAGCTGTGTGCCAGTAGTTTAGACAGAGCTCGGTGCATTCAACATGTCAATAACTCTCATAAATAAAAGTAGTGATGACGTCAATCTCTCCTCCACTTTCAGCCAGGAGAGATTGACATAGATATTATTAATATTAGCTCTCTGTGTACATCCAAGGGCCAGCCGTGCTGCCCTCTTCTGAGCCAATTGCAATTGCAAAACTAGGGCTTGTAGTACCTGCCTTGTTGATAGTGTTGTTAAGAAGGCAGACCATCGCTTTATTATAGACAGACTTCTCCCAATCTTAGTTACTACTGCATACTGCATCAATATGTTTTGACCATGACAGTTTACGATCTAGTGTTATTCCAAGCAGTTTAGTCATCTCAACTTGCTCAATTTCCACACAATTTATTACAAGATTTAGTTGAGGTTTAGGGTTTAGTGAGTGTTTTGTTCCAAATACAATGCTTTTAGTTTTAGAAATATTTAGGGCTAACTTATTCCTTGCCACCCACTCTGAAACTAACTGCAACTCTTTGTTGAGTGTTGCAGTCATTTCAGTCAGTGTAGTAGCTGACGTGTGTAGTGTCGAGTCATTCGCATACATAGACACTGGCTTTACTCAGTCAGTGGCATGTCGTTAGTAAAAATTGAAAAAAGCAAGGGGCCTAAACAGCTACCCTGGGGAATTCCTGATTCTAACTGGATTATATTTGAGAGGCTTCCATTAAAGAACACCCTCTGTGTTCTGTTAGACAAGTAACTCTTTATCCACATTATAGCAGGGGGTGTAAAGCCATAACTGTCACGTTCCTGACCTATTTATGTTAGTTTTTGTGTGTTAGTTGGTCAGGACGTGAGGTTGGGTGGGCATTCTATGTTATCTGTTTCTATGTTGGTTTTGGTTTGCCTGGTATGGCTCTTGATTAGAGGCAGGTGGTTTGCGTTTGCCTCTAATTAAGAGTCATATTTAGGTAGGGCATTCTCACTGTTTGTTTGTGGGTGATTGTCTCTTGTGTCAGTATGTTTGTTCGTACCACACTGGACTGTAGCGTTTGTTTGTTTCGTTTTCGTTTCGATGTCGTCTGTTTCCTGTACGTAAGTTTATGTTTAGTTATATAAGTTTATGTTCAGGTTTCGTCAACGTCGTTTTCTTGTTTTGTAGTTTGAAAGTGTTTTGTTTCGTTTCGTGTTGCCATCTTATTGCATAATAAAGATGGCTTATTTCCCAAAGCCTGCGTTTTGGTCTTCAGATCCCTCTCTCCTCACCTCATCCGAGGATGAGGAGAGCGTCACCCGTTACAGAATCACCCACCAAGCTAAGACCAAGCGGCAAAGGGAAACTAAACGGAGTAAGGGACAGGAGAGAAAGGATTTCTGGACATGGGAGCAAATAATGAATGGAGAAGGTCCCTGGGCTAAGGCAGGAGAAAATCGCCGTCCCAAAGCTGAGCTGGAGGCACGGAGGAGAGCAGAGGCTACCGGGGAGAGGAACCGGAGCTATGAGGGAACGCGTCTGGCACGGAAGCCAAAAAAGCCCGTGAGTAATTCCCAAAAATTTCTTGGGGGGGGGCTAGGAGATAGTGGGCCAAGGGCAGGTAGGAGACCTGCGCCCACTTCCCAGGCTTACCGTGGAGAGCGGGAGTACGGGCAGGCGCCGTGTTACGCAGTAGAGCGCACGGTGTCTCCTGTACGAGTGCATAGCCCAGTGCGGGTTATTCCACCTCCCCGCACTGGGAGGGCTAGATTGGGCATTGAGCCAGGTGTCATGAGGCCGGCTCAACGCGTCTGGTCTCCAGTGCGTCTCCTCGGGCCGGCATACATGGCACCTGCCTTACGCATGGTTTCCCCGGTTCGCCTACATAGGCCGGTGCGGGTTATTCCACCTCCCCGCACTGGTCGGGCAACCGGGAGCATTCAACCAGGTAAGGTTGGGCAGGTTCAATGCTCAAGAGTGCCAGTACGCCTCCACGGTCCGGTATTTCCGGCACCACCTCCCCGCCCCAGCCTAGTACCTACAGTGTATACACTACGCACTAGGCTACCAGTGCGTATCCTGAGCCCTGTTCCTCCTCCACGCACTCTCCCTGTAGTGCGTGTATCTAGCCCGGTGCCTCCAGTTCCGGCCCCACGCACTAAGCTACCAGTGCGTCTCCAGAGCCCTGTACACACTGTATATTCTCCCCCTACTAATCCTGATGTGCTTGTCCTCAGCCCGGCGTCACCAGTGCCGGTACCACGCATCAGGGATAGAGTAGGCTTTGAGAATACAGTGTGCCCTGTCCCTGCTCCCCGCACTAGTAGGAAGGTGCTTGTCATTAGCACGGTGCCTCCAGTTCTGGCACCACGCACCAGGTCTACAGTGCGCCATATCCGGCCAGAGCCATCCGTCTCCCCAGCGCCATCTGAGCCATCCGTCTCCCCAGCGCCATCTGAGCCATCCGTCTCCCCAGCGCCATCTGAGCCATCCGTCTCCCCAGCGCCATCTGAGCCATCCGTCTCCCCAGCGCCGTCTGAGCCATCCGTCTGCCAGGAGCCTGCAAAGCCGCCCGTCTGCCATGAGCCTGCAAAGCCGCCCGTCTGCCATGAGCCTACAGAGCCGTCAGCCAGACAGGAGCCGCTAGAGCCATCAGCCAGACAGGAGCCGCTAGAGCCGTCAGCCAGACAGGATCTGCCAGAGCCGCCAACCAGACAGGATCTGCCAGAGCCGCCAACCAGACAGGATCTGCCAGAGCCGCCAGCGAGCCATGAGCAGCCAGAGCCGTCAGAGCGCCATGAGCAGCCAGAGCCGTCAGAGCGCCATGAGCAGCCAGAGCCGTCAGAGCGCCATGAGCAGCCAGAGCCGTCAGCCTGCCATGAGCGTCGAGAGCCGTCAGCCTGCCATGAGCGTCGAGAGCCGTCAGCCTGCCATGAGCGTCGAGAGCCGTCAGCCTGCCATGAGCGTCGAGAGCCGTCAGCCTGCCATGAGCGTCGAGAGCCGTCAGCCTGCCATGAGCGTCGAGAGCCGTCAGCCAGCCATGAGCATCGAGATTCGTCAGTCAGCCATGAGCTGTCCTTCAGCCTGAAAAGGCTGGATACCCAGAACTGCCCATCAGTCCAGAGCTGTCTCTCTGTCCGGAGCTGCCTTTCAGTCCGGAGTTGCCCCTCTATCCTAATCTCCCTCTCTATCTTCATCTATCTCTATATTCTTATCTATCCCTCTTTCTTGATTTATCTCTCTGTCCCGGTGTTGTCCCTATTAGATATGTTGTTAAGGGAATTTTGTGGGGGTCAAAAGAGGGTGGACATTCTTGGAGGGAGGAAGTTAGGATGGATTATGGTGGGGTGGGAACCGCGCCGCGAGCCTGAACCCCCACCGTGGTTAAATGCCCACCCAGACCCTCCCCTAGACTTTGTGCTGGTGCGTCCGGAGTTCGCACCTTGTGGGGGGGGTACTGTCACGTTCCTGACCTATTTATGTTAGTTTTTGTGTGTTAGTTGGTCAGGACGTGAGGTTGGGTGGGCATTCTATGTTATCTGTTTCTATGTTGGTTTTGGTTTGCCTGGTATGGCTCTTGATTAGAGGCAGGTGGTTTGCGTTTGCCTCTAATTAAGAGTCATATTTAGGTAGGGCATTCTCACTGTTTGTTTGTGGGTGATTGTCTCTTGTGTCAGTATGTTTGTTCGTACCACACTGGACTGTAGCGTTTGTTTGTTTCGTTTTCGTTTCGATGTCGTCTGTTTCCTGTACGTAAGTTTATGTTTAGTTATATAAGTTTATGTTCAGGTTTCGTCAACGTCGTTTTCTTGTTTTGTAGTTTGAAAGTGTTTGTTTCGTTTCGTGTTGCCATCTTATTGTATAATAAAGATGGCTTATTTCCCAAAGCCTGCGTTTTGGTCTTCAGATCCCTCTCTCCTCACCTCATCCGAGGATGAGGAGAGCGTCACCCGTTACAATAACACATACGTTTTTCCAGCAGCAGACTATGATCGATAATGTCAAAAGCTGCACTGAAGTCTAACAAGACAGCCTACACAATCATTTTATCACCAATTTCTCTCAGTCAATCATCAGTAATTTGTGTAAGTGCTGTGCTTGTTGAGTGTCCTTCCCTATAAGCATGCTGAAATTATGTTGTCAATTTGTTTACTGTAAAATTGCATTGTATCTGGTCAAACACCATTTAAAAAAAAGTTTACTAAGGGTTGGTAACAGGCTGATTGGTCGGCTATTTGCGTCAGTTAAGGGGGTTTTACTATTCTTGGGTAGCGGAATGACTTCCCTCCAGGCCTGAGGGCACACGCTCTCTAGTAGGCTTAAATTGAAGATGTGGCAATATCGTCTGCTATTATTCTCAGTCATTTTCCATCCAGATTGTCAACCCCGGTGGCTTGTCATTGTTGATAGACAACAATCATTTTTTCACCTCTTCCACACTGACTTTACGGAGTTCAAATGTACAATTCTTGTCTTTCATAATTTGGTCCAATATACTTGGATGTGTAGTGTCAGTGTTTGTTGCTGGCATGTCATCCCTAAGTTTGCTTACCAATGAAAAAGTCATTAAAGTCGTTTGCAATATCAGTGGGCTTTGTGATGAATGTGCCATCTGAATCAATGTATTAAGGAGCCGAGTTGGCTTTTATTCCCAAAATGTAATTTAAGGTGCCCCAAAGCTTTTTACTATCATTCTTTATATAATTTATCTTTGTTTCATAGTGTAGTTTCTTTTTCTTTTTATTTCATTTAGTCACATGATTTCTTAATTTGCAGTATGTTTTACCTTTTTCCTAATCTCTTTTGGCTAACCATACCATTTTTCAATTCCTCATCAATCCAAGGGGATTTAACAGTTTTTACAGTCATTTTCTTAATGGGTGCATGCTTATTAGTAACTGGAATAAGTAGTTTCATAAATGCATCAAGTGCAGCGTTGGGTTGCTCCTCATTACACCACAAACCAGCAAATATTCTTTACATCATCAACATATGAATCACTACAAAACTTTGTGTATGACCTCTTATACACTATGTTAGGCCCAGCCTTTGGAACTTTGGTTTTCCTAGATATGGCTATTATATTCTGATCACTACAGCCGATGGATTTGGATACTGCTTTAAAGCACATTTCTGCAGCATTAGTAAATATGTGATCAATACATGTTGATGATTTCATTCCTGTGCTGTTTGTAACTACCCTGGTAGGTTGACTGACAACCTGATCCAGGTTGTAGGCACTGGTTACAGTTTGAAGTTTTTTCCTGAGTGGGCAGCTTGATGATAGCCAGTCAATATTTAAATCACCTAGAAAATATACTTCTCTGTTGATATCGCATACGTTATCAAGCATTTCACACATATTATCCATATAATGACTGTTAGCACTTGGTGGTCTATAGCAGCTTCCCACAAGAATGGGCTTCAGGTGAGGCAGATGAACTTGTAGCCATATTACTTCAACAGTGGAAGAAATATAAAAAGTAGGTGGGCGTGGGTTCCTCAGTAGCTTATGTAGGTTTGCTACTTGCTTGCTAAGAGTAGCTACTTCGCTCCTGTAGTCCTCCACAAGCAAGCAGTTGCTACATTGAAAGTCAGCGCGGTCCACATTGTCCCGGAACAATCCAAAGTAAACACAGCTCCTGCAACACTGGAAACCTTTAATAGCGGCCTCCATTTGAGACCTTTTTTTTGAGGCCACTGAGTGTGGGGGTGCTTTGCTGCTGGCGCTGTCTGTGATTTATTTAGAATTCAAGGCACACTTAACCAGCATGGCTACCACAGCATTCTGCAGCAATTCGCCATCCCACCTGGTATGCGCTTTGGGACTACCATTCGTTTTTTTCACAGGACAATGACCCAACACACCTCCAGGCTGTGTAAGGGCTATTTGACCAAGAAGGAGTGATGGAGTGCTGCATCAGATGATCTGGCCTCCACAATCACCCGACCTCAACCCAATTGAGATGGTTTGGGATGAGTTGGACCGCAGAGTGAAGGAAAAGCAGCCAACAAGTGCTCAGCATATGTGGGAACTCCTTCAAAACTGTTGGAAAAGCATTCCTCATGAAGCTGGTTGAGAGAATGCCAAGAGTGTGCAAAGCTATCATTAAGGCAAAGGGTGGCTACTTTGAATATATTTTGATTTGTTTAACACTTTGTTGGTTACTACATGATTCCATATGTGTTATTTCAAAGTTTTGATGTCTTCACTATTATTCTACAATGTAGAAAATGGGTAGGTGTGTCCAGACTTTTGACTGGTACTGTATATTTTTTACATTAATCCAGCAGATACTATAGCTGCAGGCCTGCTCCCAGACTGGCAGTCAGAGCAGCGCATCAGTGGTTATATCCCAGCCTGGCAGTCAGAGCAGCGCATCAGTGGTTATATTAATGAGATTTCAATCAAATTCAGTCAGTCAATAAAGCTCTCTGGTACAAATTGCCAAGGAACATTGGGCTCTGGGGTGAGCTCATTTAAATGAATCCATATTCAGTACACTGTGACCTGTGACCTGTTAGAACTGGCTGGGCCAATAGGTTCAATTAGAGAATGACATTGCATAATAGCCTACTGTGACTATAGCTCTCTGTCTCTTACAGCCGGTACCAATTCCCTCCCTACTCCTTCCCCTTGGCCCTAACCCTTCCCCTTGGCCATACTCCTTCCCCTTGGCCCTAACCCTTCCCCTTGGCCATACTCCTTCCCTTTGGCCCTAACCCTTCCCCTTGGCCATACTCCTTCCCTTTGGCCCTAACCCTTCCCCCTACTCCTTCACCGTCCCCCTACTCCTTCCCCATGGCCATACTCCTTCCCCTTGGCCCTACTCCTTCCCCATGGTCCTACTCCTTCCCCTTGGCCCTACTCCTTCCCCAGGGCCCTACTCCTTCCCCCTGACCTTACTCCGTCCCTTGGCCCTACTCCTTCCCCTTGGCCCTACTCCTTCCCCATGGCCCTACTCCTTCCCCATGGCCCTACTCCTTCCCCTTGGCCCTACTCCTTCCCCTTGGCCCTACTCCTTTCCCATGGCCCTACTCCTTCCCCTTGGCCCTACTCCTTCCCCTTGGCCCTACTCCTTCCCCATGGCCCTACTCCTTCCCCTTGGCCCTACTCCTTCCCCTTGGCCCTACTCCTTCCCTTTGGCCTTACTCTTTCCCCTTGGCCCTAACCCTTCCCCCTACTCCTCCCCCCTACTCCTTCCCCATGGCCCTACTCCTTCCCCTTGGCCCTACTCCTTCCCCTTGACCCTACTCCTTCCCCTTGTCCCTCCTTCTTCCCCTTGGCCCTACTCCTTTCCCATGGCCCTACTCCTTCCCCTGGCCCTACTCCTTCCCCTTGGCCCTACTCCTTTCCCATGGCCCTACTCCTTCCCCTTGGCCCTACTCCTTCCCCTTGGCCCTACTCCTTCCCCATGGCCCTACTCCTTCCCCTTGGCCCTACTCCTTCCCCTTGACCCTACTCCTTTCCCATGGCCTTACTCCTTCCCCATGGCCCTACTCCTTCCCCATGGCCCTACTCCTTCCCGTTGGCCCTACTCCTTCCCCTTGGCCCTACTCCTTCCCTTTGGCCTTACTCTTTCCCCTTGGCCCTAACCCTTCCCCCTACTCCTCCCCCCTACTCCTTCCCCATGGCCCTACTCCTTCCCCTTGGCCCTACTCCTTCCCCTTGACCCTACTCCTTCCCCTTGTCCCTCCTTCTTCCCCTTGGCCCTACTCCTTCCCCTTGGCCCTACTCCTTCCCCTTGGCCCTACTCCTTCCCCATGGCCCTACTCCTTCCCCTTGGCCCTACTCCTTCCCCATGGCCCTTCCCCTTGGCCCTACTACTCGGCCCTACTACTTCTTCCCCTTGGCCCTACTCCTTCCCCTTGGCCCTACTCCTTCCCCATGGCCCTACTCCTTTCCCTTGGCCCTACTCCTTTCCCATGGCCCTACTCCTTCCCCATGGCCCTATTCCTCCCCCTTGGCCCTACTCCTTCAATGTTTCCAGATCTGAAGGGTCTCATGAAGCTTCTCTATGGTGCATATGTTCTTTTGACTCGTCACATACGCTGCTGTTTATTATCTATCCTGTTGCCTAGTCACTTTATCCTATTGCCTTGTCACCGGTTACCTATCTACCCCCGCAAATGGACTACTGGTACTGGTACCCCATGTTTATAGCCAAGTTATCATTACTCAGTACTGGTACCCCATGTATATAGCCAAGTTATCATTACTCAGTACTGGTACCCCATGTTTATAGCCAAGTTATCATTACTCAGTACTGGTACCCCATGTTTATAGCCAAGTTATCATTACTCAGTACTGGTACCCCTTGTAAATAGACAAGTTATCATTACTTAGTACTGGTACCCCTTGTAAATAGCCAAGTTATCATTACTCAGTACTGGTACCCCATGTTTATAGCCAAGTTATCATTACTCAGTACTGGTACCCCATGTTTATAGCCAAGTTATCATTACTCAGTACTGGTACCCCTTGTAAATAGACAAGTTATCATTACTCAGTACTGGTACCCCTTGTAAATAGCCAAGTTATCATTACTCAGTACTGGTACCCCATGTTTATAGCCAAGTTATCATTACTCAGTACTGGTACCCCATGTTTATAGCCAAGTTATCATTACTCAGTACTGGTACCCCTTGTTTATAGAGAAGTTATCATTACTTAGTACTGGTACCCCTTGTTTATAGACAAGTTATCATTACTCAGTACTGGTACCCCTTGTTTATAGCCAAGTTATCATTACTCAGTACTGGTACCCCATGTATATAGCCAAGTTATCATTACTCAGTACTGGTACCACATGTATATAGACAAGTTATTGTTACTCATTGTGGATTTATTCCTTGTGTTATTATTTTTCTATTATTTCTCTCTGTATTGTTGGGAAGGGCCCGTTAGCATTTCACTGTTAGTCCACCTGTTGTTTACGAAGCAGGTGACAAATAAAATTTGATTTGACTTTAGAGATATACAAACATTGAAGATCTGCAAATATCAGTAATTACATTATTGCCGCGCACCTGCAACAAGAAAACTCAGATGTGAGAGGGATTTTATTAAAAAATGGTAGATCTGAAAATATTGAAGGATTAGGGCCAACGGAAGGAAAGTTAATGTTTATTGTCATGAGTCTTGTCCTGGGGCAGAACTGAACGATTTCCACTAGATAGGCCAGCTGCAAAGTCAAAATTGGCTATATTATAAAAACTTAAATTTGCTTTTTGGTCTATGGTTAGGCATTAGGGTTAGCAGTATGATTAAGGAGAAAGAGATGGAGATAGAGGTGGGAGGAGAGACAGAGAGAGGGATCTGAGGAGAGACAGAGAGAGGGATAGAGGAGAGACAGAGAGAGGGACAGAGGGGGGAGGAGAGACAGAGAGAGGGATAGAGGGGGAGGAGAGACAGAGAGAGGGATAGAGGGGGAGGAGAGACAGACAGGGGGAGGAGAGACAGAGAGAGGGACCGAAGGGGGAGGAGATACAGAGAGAGGGATAGAGGGGGGAGGAGAGACAGAGAGAGGGACAGAGGGGGAGGAGAGACAGAGAGAGGGATAGAAGGGGAGGAGAGACAGACAGAGGGGGAGGAGAGACAGAGAAAGGGACAGAGGGGGGAGGAGATACAGAGAAAGTGACAAAGGGGGGAGGAGATACAGAGAGAGGGGGGAGGAGAGAGAAGGAATGAACAGACAGACAGACAGAAAGCAAAGTAGGGACAGAGGGACAGAGGGGGGAGGAGATACAGAGAGAGGAGGGAGGAGAGATAGAGGGGGGAGGAGAGACAGACAGAGGGATAGAGGGGGGTGGAGAGACAGACAGAGGGAGAGACAGAGAGAGGAACAGAGGGGGAGGAGATACAGAGAGAGGGGGAGGAGACACAGAAGGGGGAGGAGACACAGAAGGGGGAGGAGAGACAGACAGAGGGACAGAGGAGGGAGGAGAGACAGAAGGTGGAGGAGAGACAGACAGAGGGATAAAGAGAAAAATAAGCCGTCGTGTGAGAGAAAGAGATGAAAATAAATGTCACAGCTCAATGTGTCCCACTATCTCCAAGCTTACCGCATTTTATTTAACCTTTATTTAACTAGGCAAGTCAGTTAACCCGATGACGCTGGGCCAATTGTGCGCCGCCCTATGGGACTCCCAATCACAGCCGGTAGTGATACAGCCTGGCTATGTTTTATGATAATGTTATTACGCAAAACACAGGGCTCTATGTATTACTGTAGTAGGACTACTGTATACAAAACACAGGGCTCTATGTATTACTGTAGTAGACCTACTGTATACAAAACACAGGGCTCTATGTATTACTGTAGTAGACCTACTGTATACAAAACACAGGGCTCTATGTATTACTGTAGTAGGACTACTGTATACAAAACACAGGGCTCTATGTATTACTGTAGTAGACCTACTGTATACAAAACACAGGGCTCTATGTATTACTGTAGTAGACCTACTGTATACAAAACACAGGGCTCTATGTATTACTGTAGTAGACCTACTGTATACAAAACACAGGGCTCTATGTATTACTGTAGTAGACCTACTGTATACAAAACACAGGGCTCTATGTATTACTGTAGTAGACCTACTGTATACAAAACACAGGGCTCTATGTATTACTGTAGTAGGCCTACTGTATACAAAACACAGGGCTCTATGTATTACTGTAGTAGGCCTACTGTATACAAAACACAGGGCTCTATGTATTACTGTAGTAGGCCTACTGTATACAAAACACAGGGCTCTATGTATTACTATAGGAGACCTACTGTATACAAAACACAGGGCTCTATGTATTACTGTAGTAGGCCTACTGTATACAAAACACAGGGCTCTATGTATTACTGTAGTAGACCTACTGTATACAAAACACAGGGCTCTATGTATTGCTGTAGTAGGACTAGTGTATACAACACACAGGGCTCTATGTATTACTGTAGTAGACCTACTGTATACAAAACACAGGGCTCTATGTATTGCTGTAGTAGGCCACTGTATACAAAACACAGGGCTCTATGTGTTACTGTAGTAGACCTACTGTATACAAAACACAGGGCTCTATGTATTACTGTAGTAGGCCTACTGTATACAAAACACAGGGCTCTATGTATTACTATAGGAGACCTACTGTATACAAAACACAGGGCTCTATGTATTACTGTAGTAGGCCTACTGTATACAAAACACAGGGCTCTATGTATTACTGTAGTAGACCTACTGTATACAAAACACAGGGCTCTATGTATTGCTGTAGTAGGACTAGTGTATACAACACACAGGGCTCTATGTATTACTGTAGTAGACCTACTGTATACAAAACACAGGGCTCTATGTATTGCTGTAGTAGGCCTACTGTATACAAAACACAGGGCTCTATGTGTTACTGTAGTAGACCTACTGTATACAAAACACAGGGCTCTATGTATTACTGTAGTAGGCCTACTGTATACAAAACACAGGGCTCTATGTATTACTATAGGAGACCTACTGTATACAAAACACAGGGCTCTATGTATTACTGTAGTAGACCTACTGTATACAAAACACAGGGCTCTATGTATTATTGTAGTAGGCCTACTGTATACAAAACACAGGGCTCTATGTATTACTGTAGTAGACCTACTGTATACAAAACACAGGGCTCTATGTATTACTGTAGTAGACCTACTGTATACAAAACACAGGGCTCTATGTATTACTGTAGTAGGACTACTGTATACAAAACACAGGGCTCTATGTATTACTGTAGTAGGACTACTGTATACAACATGTTCTCATTTTCAATCTGATAGAACAGGAGTTTGAGAATATACAGATAAATTCGATAACATTGCTTCTACCTAATTTCTTATGACAACAATGAGAATTACACTACAACTTTGAACAAACCTTATAGATTTCCCTTTTACTCTGGTTCTTCTTGATGTTATGAAGATAAACCTTCATGGTAACATTAGTTATGTTTGTTACATTCGTAATGTTTTGTATTCTGTTCTTGTAATGAAAGTACTTTCAGAACCAAATGAACAAGAAAAAATATTCTAAAAGTATTTTATACATTTTTTATGAGGTTTCTATTTCTCCCATTCTTGTTTTTTTCAGCCATGGCCATCAGTGACCCGTTCTTCAGCGGTAACCAGTCATCCTGGATGTCTTTCCCTCCAGTCAGCATCAGACACAGGACAGACCTCAGGCTGCAGTTCCAGACTCTGTCACCAGAGGGCATCCTCTTCTACACAGCACAGCACCTCAGTGCCCGGGCCGGTAGGAACAACCATTCTATCCCTCTGCTCTGTTTTCATGTCATTTGTGGTTTATAGAAACGTGCTAATAATATAAATACATCCAGAATGACAACAACATTAATGACCATCGTATCCCTCTGTCCCTCTGTGGTCATGTCATCCACAGGAGACTTCTTCTGTGTGTCCCTGACATCAGGGTTGGTCCAACTGCGTTACAACCTGGGTTCTGGAACCAACGTGTTACAGTCCACTAACAGAGTGGACATCAGCGGAGGGACCTGGCACACGGTACCATGTCAAATCAAATCACATTTTATTTGTCACATGCTCCGAATATAACAGGTGTAGATCTTACAGTGAAATGCTTACTTACAAGCCCTTAACCAACAATGCAGCTGTAAGCGAAAAAAGTCACAATAGCACAATTGGTTAGGTGGCCGTATAACAGCAGCCATCTCCTCCTGCCCCATTATGTTCTTACACCTGTACAGAACAGACCGGAACATTCCAGCTGCGTTTGTGCTGAAAACACATCAGATATTTACAGGATCTGGCTAAATAATTAGAAAACACACACACGCAATTCATATTTTCTGTTAAGGTTTGATGTTTTTAATCATTCCAGGTGAGGACAGGCAGGACGGGCCACCAGGGGTTCCTGGTTCTGGACGGGCTGGAGGTGAAGCAGAACGACACCGAGGGAGGGATGTCCACTCTGGACGTGGCCACGGACCTCTTCGTCGGCGGGGTCTCCGACCTGAGCTCCATCTCTACGTTCTCCGTGGAGAACGAGCCTGTGGGTTTTACCGGAGGCGTGAGAGAGCTCGTCTTAAACGGACACGACTTTGACCTGACGGAGACAGGGGCCCTGGGAGGGGCCAACGTGGGCGACTGGGACGGGACGGCGTGCGGGTACAAGGTGTGCCAGAACGGCGGCCTCTGTACTGCGTTGAGCGGCGCCGATTCTGACTCGTTTATGTGCACCTGCCCTCCTCGGTGGACGGGTCCTGTGTGTAACCAGTCGGTGTATTGTGTCAATAACCTGTGTCAACATGAGTCATTGTGTTTCTCTGATCTTGTGACTGGCTCATACGACTGTTTCTGTCCTCTCGGGTGGGAGGGGAGGTACTGCGATAAGCAGGTAGGCCTATCCATGACCACTCTGAAGTTCGTTGGGAAATCATATCTGAAATACAGGGATCCTAAATTCAACACAAGAAATCTGAGGTACACGCAGGTTGCGTTTAACTTTACAGCAAGCGGGAACGAAGGGTTGATTCTGTGGATGGGAAGAGCGGAGCACGATGACGACGACTACCTTGCTGTCGGGCTTCAGGAGGGGCACCTCAAAATCGCAGTCAACCTCGGAGAGAGGCTCTCCCTCCCGCTCACCTTCAGAAACGTCACGTTGTGTTGCAACAAATGGCATTACTTATCTCTCTCTCTGAACAGTACCCTTATTCAGGTGTTCCTGGGTGACCAGAGGGTCCTTTTCGAAGACGTGGACCCCTTCGAGCGTTACGTTGCCATGAATTACGGGGGTCTGTTGTACTTGGGAGGGTTCGAGTTGCACAGGAACATCTCAACAGTGACGTCTGGGCTGTTTACCAAAGGGTTTGTGGGAGATCTTAAAGATGTGCGTTTGTATCAGGACCCCAGACAACTACAGTTCCTGCAAAACAGCAAAGGATTTAATGTTCACAAAAGTAATGAGTAGTTCTGTAACTTGTGAAAATAGGTGATTAATGTGTTGTGATACCAAGAAATTCATAGAATTGGTTTCTAGAATGTAATAATTTAAGTTCTTTATACACTATTTGTTTGGCAATCCAAGTTGTATTCATTATGGAAGAAAACAGAGAGGACAACTTCCTGGAATTGTTAATAAGCGTTTGTGTTGTTTTAAATCCATTGTGTGCCCTGATGAACACAACTCTGTTGAAACTGCCAACTCCTCAGTAGATGGTTTATACCCTGAGTATTCCAAACATTAAGAACACCTTCCTAATATAGAGTTGCTCCCCTCCCTTTAACCCTCAGAACAGCCTCAATTCTTTGAGGCATGGACTCTACAAGGTGTCGAAAGCATTCCACAGGGATGCTGGCCCATGATTCCCACAGTTGTGTCAAGTGGCTGGATGTCCTTTGGCTGGTGGACCATTTTTGATACACACAGGAAACTGTTGAGCATGATAACCCCAGCAGCATTGCAGTTCTTGACACACTCAAACTGACACCTGCTACACCATTCAAAGGCACAAATCTTTAGTCTTGCCTATTCATCCTCAATGGCCCACACAATCCATGTCTCAAATAATGTCTCCTACACTGATTGAAGAGAAACTCAATAAGGGATCATAGCTTTCACCTGGTCAGTCTATGTCATGGAAAGAGCAGGTGTTCTTAATGTTTTGTGAAATATAGTTTTCATAATATACATTCCTCTTCTCAACAATAAGATCACCTTTATTACCAGCTGTACATGAACACAGTGCAGAAGGCACACTTGATTTCAGAATGTACATGACAAGCCAAAATGTACATAGACAATATTTGTCGATAGAAAAAAAACAATTTCTGTATAGCAATTTAAAAAAATAAAATGCAAAAAACAAAATAAGAGAAGCTGCTTTAATTAAAATGTTGTTGTTTTCTGCTACTCAAATGGTTAGTTTCTCTCCGCTGTATTAAATTCATGTCATACTGTTGAAGTGACCAGAACTTTCCCTCCATCTCTACTCCAACAGCCTGTTATTTTGTGTTTCATGCTATAGAAAACATTCAAAGAATAGTTCAGCGATTTTACATATTAAGATTTGTTTCTTTACGCTGAAAACAATCTATGGACAAGGGGAGCGACTACAATCCACACTAAGTATTAGCAACATTAGCGGTTTGGGATCATTTCCCTGTCTAAGTCAATCTAGCATGTGTTAACATGCCCAAATCATTGCTGCCTCCTTATCCATAGACTGCTTTTAAAAGGTATGGAAACATATGTGAAATCATTGAGCTATTCCTTTAACCACTTGTTGTGATCCATATCAGAGCACATAATGCTCAGTGCACCAAGTCACCATGTGACACGCAGAATACAGAAATATACAGTAAAATTAACACTTAAAAAAACAGGAGATTTTCAAAAGGTGAAATATCACCTCAAAGCCTTAACGGTTGGTTTTTAAGAAAGCAGATCTCAGAATGTGTTAATAATCCTACTGAAAGTGTTGACCTCTACTGTATTTTAAAAATAACATATAAAAAGGGACAATGCCACTAAAACTGTTGTAGGGTAGACCATCTCAGGGTGGGGTAGTACAAAAGAAAACTCATGAGTGACTGTCTTTGGAACTTCTCCTCGATTTCTCATAATCAGAGTCTCTCCTGCTGTGTTTGTGACGGTTCCCGTGGTCACCGTCGCTGTGGTGACGTTCTTTCCTCCTCTCGCTGTGACCGTGGCGCTGGTCTTTAGAGTGGTGCCGGCTCCCTCTGTGGTGAGAAGAAGAGTCTTTACTCCGGTCTCTCTCTCTGCTCCGGCTTCTGTCACCTTTCTTTCCCCTCTCTTGGCTGTGGTTCCGGCTCTTCTCTCCGTGACGGGACTCACTGTGGTGCCGGTGCCTCCCGTACTGGTCCCTGTCCTCCTTCTTGTGGCCCGACCCGGGCTGCCTGTCCCAGGGGTCACTGTACAGAAGCCTCTCTGCTGCCCCCTTCTGGTCCTCTTTGGCAGCGGCGGATGGGGGCGGGTTCAGGTTGGGATTGGACGACTCAGCGGAGGCAAACCTCTGAGGGTCACCACCGTAAGCTAACGGTAGCCCCCCGGGGAAAGAGTTGGGAGATGTGGGTCCTGGACCAGGTTGAGCCCACTGTGTTATTCCAGCATGATTCTGCATCTGTGGGTCGTGAGGTGGCGGGTACATCATGGGTGGTGGGGGGCCAGTAGGGTAGCTGAAGTTGGTGGGTAGCTGGGGCGGGTGCTGGAAATGTGGCGGTGCGGTGTTACCGAAGGGGGGGACAGGTGGTGCTGGCTGGTACTGGAAGTCTACAGGAGGTCCTCCAGGCTGGAGGGGGATGGGACCATAGGGACCAACCTGTAGTGGGCCATGGTTTGGAGGTGGGGGGCGTCTGTAGTCTGTCTGGTGGTGGTGGGAGGGGTATCCGTGTTGAGCTGCCATAGGACGATACTTCCTGGTGGTCAGAACAGGAACAGGTTGGGGGTGACCCTGTGATCCTGCTGATTGGACAGCAGTTGGTTCTTCAGTCATATTGGAATACGCAGAGCTTTTCTTCAGGATTCCACTCGGAAGGGGTTTTGGTGTGGGGACGCTTTCCTCGACAGAAGCGTTGGAGATGGCTGTAGGAGACAAGAGAGTAGGTGTCTCCTCTTCTTTGGATTTGTCCTTTTCGCACAACGCCGAATCTCCTTTGTTTAAGGAGCCGTCTGTGTTAGGATCCGTGGAGAGGCTGGCCAGGAACGACTCTGTCGAGACGTCTGGAGGTTTGTCTTTCAGAGAGACCGACGGGCCACGGTAAGCCACACCCTCTTCTTTCGCCAACGCGTTGTTGTTTGCGGTAGATGTTTCAGCCAAGCTGGAAGACACAGGTTCCTCTGCTTTGACCGGTTTGGGTTCCCTCTTCTTGATGACAAAACCAGTCTGTCTGTGAGCACCAGCGCTGGGACTCTTAATGGTGGTGGAGCTTCCTGGAGTGGTTGCTGCTCCTCCGTCAGCCTTGGAGGTCTGTGGAGCCGAGGGCTCTCGACCATCATCACCCAGCAGTGGAGGGTTACCTGAGGAAGGAAGGAGCAAGCCGAAACGTAAGGTGTGGTTCAAAGACATGTTGCTATTATGAGTTCAAAGAAAAACAAACAAAGCTTCAAATTGCAAATGGTGTTCAAGTGAACACAGGCCTTTTATGTTTACCTGAGAAGTCTGGCAGGGGCAGAAGCTCCCCGCCCCAACTACGCAACACCCCCGGAAGGAAACGTAGTGGTTGGTACCCCTCTTCAGTATCTTCACCTTCAGCTTTCTCAGAGATGTCTGTACTAGACTGTTCTGCTGTGACCACTTCCTCAGCTGTGTTCAGCAATGGTATCTCTTCTCTGTCCCTTTCTTTAGTACTGGAAGCGCACAGAGAGGAGATGTACGAGTTCTCCTCCTCCTCCCGGGTAACTTCTTTGTCGTTTACAGTAACCGTAGTTGTCGCTGTCTCGAGTTTGCTCTCCGGTATGAACCTGGCCGTTTCGTTGATGTCGACGGGCAGGAAGTCCCGTTTAGGCCACTGGCGGATGATCAGGCCCAGCAGGAGGTTGGGGCGTTTGTTTTCCAGTCCTGTTAAAGAGCAACACCGATGAAAAGCAGAGTTTAAAATTGTTGAAATAAAATTATAATATACATTAAAACTAATTTCATAAATGAAACGTTGGTTGGCCACACCCATGTATTATTTAGATAGTATATTCAGAATAGATTCTTATTTGGCAAAGACAACCTAATAACATAAAAGTAGGGAAAGTAAATGTTTTAGATAATAAAGCATCATGATTTACATTGTGAGAATATTCCTTCAAAAAAGGTAAATGGGGTCATGGGTTGGTTTCCCAGACCCAGATTATTAGCTAGAGCAGGGATGGGCAAACTTTTTGGTTCGAGGGCCACACCGAGATTTCCAAATTCGGAGGGCAGCAAATTCTTTGGGGGGCCAATTTGTCAAAATCTATTTGCGGGCCAGATAAAGGGCAGTTATTTAAAAATAGATAAGTCCATTATAATTTCTACATACTGGCCACATCTAAAACTAGATAAAATGAGTGTTTTTTTTATTTTACCAAAATATATATTTTAAAGAATTTACTCAACTTTCTCAGACAGTGTTAGAGCTTCGGTGTTAGCATCGTCAAAAAAGGTAGCACATCGTTGGTTCTTAAATAGACAGAAATAAAAAACAGCTGCACCTACAGTGCCTTCAAAAAGTATTCACATTACTTTCCACATTTTGTTGTGTCACTGGCTGAGATGTTTGTCACTGGCCTACACACAACACCAAAGTGGAATTATGATTTTCAAAATGCTTAGAAATTAATAAACGTAAAGCTGAAATGTCTTGAGTCAACAAGTATTCAACCCCTTGTTATGGCAAGTCTAAATAAGTTCAAGAGTAAAAATGTGCATAATAAGTTGGCTGGGCTCACTGTGTGCAATAGTGTTTAACATGATTTTTGAACGACTACCTCATCTCTGTACCCCACACATGCAATAATCTGTAACGTCCCTGAGTCAAGCAGTGAATTTCAAACAGATTCAAAGACCAAGGACGTTTTCCAATGCCTCGCAGAGAAGGGCACCTGTTGGTAGATGGTTTAAACTTGGTAAAGTTATTAATTACACTTCGGATGGTGTATCAATAAACCCAGTCACTAGAAATATACAGGCGTCCTTCCTAACTCCGTTGCCGGAGAGGAAGGAAGCCGCTCAGGGATTTCACCGTGCCAATGGTGACTTTAATCAGAACAGAGAGAAACTTGGCCAAAACTTTAACAAATTGGGTAATCCAAACATTTGGAATGGTCCATGGGTATTTAAACAATAATCATGTCAAATCAGTTGTTGTTTTGTGATATCATTAAGGACGGTATAACCAAATAACGGTAACTCCACAAATGTATATCCCAGTTATCAGATTTACATCTGAATGTTGTGGAACTTACGTGATTTCAGCCTTCTAAATGAGAATTGCTTTACCCAGTCAGTAATCGTGAGCAGACATTATGTCAGCGTCATGGAAGGCCCCCTTTTGCCAGAGTTTATAAAAGGACTCCTAACGAAATGTACATTAGACCAGACAGCATGGAGCGGTGGCTACACGGCTGAGAAATGGTTTAAAACTAAAAAACAGAAAATGTGGAGCTGTGGCTACACGTTGAAATGGTTGCCATTTAACTAAACACCAAAACATGCCGAGTTGCTGCCGGTGTGGACAGTGGTGTTAGCTGTACCCTGAATAATCAACCAGTTAGACCAGTATACGGACGGTAAGCCAGACATCACAAATGGTTCTAAAACTACAAGACCCGCTGAAACTTGACGAGTGAAGACATGCAGCTCTGCATGTAAAGTCATCTAGAACTTTGACCAAAGACACGAGGAAGATTCCATCAAACGACCATTGGAAGGTCTGAAGGATCCAGTCTAACAAACAACCGTAGATTTAAAACAACCAGAGATTCTGTCGACTGACTTCCCAGAAAATGGACTGGGTGATTTCAGAGAGACGACAAAGACATTCAAGCGTAAGTATGTGTTGCATTTCTAAATCCGAATGAACGGTTGTTAGGGTAGATATCCATATTTATGATGAGTGTATTATTGTCTCTCTTTCCCCACCCCTTTTATTGTGTAACAAGCCGTCATATCGGGTTAATCCACTAGGGACTTTTCATTGCATCATGTTAATAATCATTATTCAATACTATGCGTGTGTGTTTGTATTTCTGTGTGATTATTTCATTAGTTAGTAAATAATTAAGCTGAGTCATGGAGACTAGGGTTTGTGCAGATTTATAGGATATTACGACGTTCAGAACGAGACTGAAATAGGAGCAAATGATTAATGGATGACGGATAGCATATTGAGATTCTGATATTCTTGGATTAAATCGGGAAACGGTAACTCAAACTTTCTGTGGTGCTTCAGATTAAATTAACTGCGTAATAATTTAACGTTGTATGTAGTTATTTGATGACTCATCGCATTAATGGTAGTCACGTCACGACAGAATGGATCAACAACATTGTAATTACTCCACAATACTAACTTAAATTAACAGAGTGAAAAGGAAGCCTGTACAGAATACTGCATAACATGTGGTAAAGCAATAAACTTTTTGTCCTGAATACCAAGTGTTATTTTGGGGCAAATCCAATACATTACACCACTCTCCGTATTTTCAAACATAGTGGTGGCTGTGTCATGTTATGGGTATGCTTGTAATCGTTAAGGACTGGGGAGTTGTTCAGGATAAAAAAGAAACGTAATGAGCTAAGCACAGGTAAAATCCTAGAGGAAAACCTGGTTCACTCTGCTTTCCACAAGACAATGGGAGATTAATGCACATTTCAGCAGGACAATAATCTAAAACACAAGGCCAAATCTACACTAGAGTTGCTTACCAAGAAGACAGTAAAAGTTCCTAAGAGGCAGAGTTACAGTTTTGACTTAAATCTACCCTTGATTGTCTACTATTTATACTATTGTGGGAGCCATCAGACTAGAAATAGCTTTGAACAGAGACAATTGAGCATGCTTTTCAGTCTAGGAGTAGGCTTGATCTGGGAAACCAGTACCAGATTAATCCAACATTTTTTTATTAGGATCTCTTTTAGCCAATGACAGTCTATTCGCCCAATATACGTAGAGAGTAGTTGGTTGTTACCTGGGCCATCAAAGGGAACCAATTGGTGTGGGACTTTCTCAATAGCACCCAAGGGGATGAGATACATGTCTTTGACTTGTTTCAAGTTGTTGGCGACAACGCCGAAGCGTTTACGGCTACTGAAGTAGGCATAGAGCAGAGTGTAGTGGATCTCATCCTCGTCGGTCTCAGGGGAAAAACGAATCAAACAAACCTCCTAAAAAAAGACCAAAATAAAAGGAGGAAAGAAATTCAACTTAATACATTTATTTAACCAGGTGGGAAGGTTAATAAATTCTTATTTACAATGAATGACTTAAGTGTCAGGGAACATGTACAATTAAAACAAATCTCAGACTACATTTTATGCATTGTAGCCCAAAACATAGCTACTAGCTAGACAGCTACTATTCATCTCCAGTTCAGGCACAGATTGTCTTGGAAAGATGAATATACTTTTACTGCCCGGGCCACCCATATGTAAAATGTGTACACACATGACTAAGTCGCTTTGGATAAAAGTGTCTGCTAAATGGCATATTATATTTGTATATCATACTTGCCCTCTTGAGTCTTGGCCAGGTTACTGTAAAAGCTCTTTATGACAACTTCATTTGATTGATTGATCATATTTCAAGCAGGTCGGCCTACACTTTGAACGTACCTTTGTTCCAGTGGCTCTGATCTTGTCCAGGTAGTCCCATACGATCTGTGGGGAGATCCTCCCACCCATCTGGAAACTCTCCGGCAGATCCTGATAACAGGGATTATCACCATCAGCATTTCATCCCATTCATTGATTTTATAAAAATAATACTTGTCATATTCCTTTGAGCATGGTGAAGTTATTACACTTTAGATGGTGTATCAATACACCCAGTCACTACAAAGATAGAGAAATCCTTCCTAACTCAGTTGCTGGAGAGGAAGGAAAACTCTCAGGGATTTCACGAGGCAAAGGTGACAAACAGAGTTTAATGGATGTGATATGAAAAAACTGAGGGTGGATCAACCAAATTGTAGTTATGCCACAATACTAACCTAATTGACAGAGTAAAAAATTAGGAAGCCTGTACAGAATAAAAATTATTCCTAAACATGAATCCTGTTAGTAATAAGGCACTAAAGTAAAACCGCCCAAAATTAAATTGGGTAAATAAATGTACTTTATGTCCTGAATACAAAAGCGTTATGTTTGGGGCAAATCCAACACGTCACTGAGTACCACTCTTCATATTTTCAAGCATGGTGGTGGCTACATCATGTTATGGATATGCTTGTCATGGTCAAGGACTAGGGAGATTTTTTTTTAAATAAAAATAGATGAAAGAGAGCTGCTTTCCAACAGATACTGGGAGACATACACCTTTCAGTAGGACAACCTAAAACAATGCCAAATGTACACTGGAGTTGCTTACCAAAACCACATTGAATGTTCCTGAGTGGCCTGGTTACAGTTCTCTTGGAAATCTTTGGTAAGACTTGAAAAAGGGCTGTCTAGCAATGATCAACAACTAGCTTGAAGGATTTTAAAAAGAATGTGAGAATTTTCTTTTTGTACAATCCAGGTGTGCAAAGCTCTTATAGTAACTCAGTTTGTTAGGATTTTTGAGTATTGTGTTGATCGTTGACAAAAAAATCAAATGAAATCAATTTTAATCCCACCTTGTTTCAACAAAATTTGGAAAACTTTGAAGGCCCTGTATTTCCAAAACATTGGTTTACTTTAATGTAGCTGTGAGCTAGGTGTTGATAGCAACTGACCGACTCATGTAGTGCTAATGTAACGTCAGCAGGCTGGCAGGGCTAATATTAGCAGCCTAGTTGGCTAGCAACCTTGCAAGTTGATTTGTAACAATAAATTAATAAAGTATTTTCTTGTGGTTACGTTTATGCTATCTACCCTTCAACTTGATAGTTTGTTGAGTTGTTTATATAAATGGCATTTAGATAAAGGCATTCCATAACTAGAACATGTAAATGCTGTGTTGTAACACTGTCACTTCCATGAATAAGCATTAGAGGATTTATAAACACATTCACACTATTTAAAGCATTACATTAAAGCAAAACAAATATTTGATGCATTTATATGAATTAATAAACATTTATAGGCACTTATAAATGGCTTTGTGCAGTTTTACCTCTGTCAGGTGGTCCAGGACACCTGATACAGGGAAGGCTTTAGTGAGGAGCTTGGCCACAGCAGGCATGTTGACAAGCCCTCTCCATAGAGGCTGCAGGTTGGACAGGAAGGAAGCCTCGCCATCTCTGCCACTCATAGACACTGACCTGGAGGCCAGAAATACAAACAACTTTAGAATAACCCTCCACTTAATTCTGGTTTATAGGTAATTTAATAATAATAATTATATACAGTACCAGTCCAAAGTTTGGACACACCTACTCATTCAAGGGTTTCTTTATTTGTGCCATTTTCTACATTGTAGAATAATAGAGAAGACATCAAAACTATGAAATAACATATGGAATCATGTAGTAACCCAAAAGTGTTAAACAAATCAAAATATATTCAAAGCAGCCACCCTTTGCCTTGACGGCAGCTTTACACATTCTTGGCATTCTCTTAACCAGCTTCATCAGGTAGTCACCTGGAATGCATTTTAATTAACAGGTGTGCCTTGTTAAAAGTGAATTTGTCTAATTTCTTTCCTTCTTAATGCAATTGAGCCAATCAGTTGTGTTGTGACAAGGTAGGGGTCGTATACAGAAGATAGCCCAAGTCCATATTATGGCAAAAACAGCTCAGATAAGCAAAGAGAAAAGACATTCCATCATTACTTTAAGACATGAAGGTCAGTCAATGTGGAACATTACAAGAACTTTTCACATTTCTTCAAGTGCAGTTGCAAAAAACCATCAAGAGCTATGATGAAACTGGCTCATGAGGATCGCCACAGGAAAGGAAGACCCAGTTACCTCTGCTGCAGAGTTTACGTTCATTAGAGTTAAATGCACCTCAGATTGTGAAGCATTTATTTGGGCTGCAGAGACCAAGTAACAGACACATCAACAGTTCAGAGGAGACAGTGCGAATCAGGGTCAAATTGCTGCAAAGAAACCACTTGAGATGTTTGGTTCCAACCGCCAAATTGGAGTCCAAATTTGAGATGTTTGGTTCCAACCGCCATGTCTTTGTGAGATGCAGAGTAGGTGAACGGATGATCTCCACATGTGTGGAGCATGGAGGAGGTGCTTTGCTGGTGACACTGTCAGTGACTTATTTAGAATTAAAAGGCACACTTAACCAGCATGGCTACCACAGCATTCTGCAGCGATACACCATCCATCTGGTTTGTGCTTAGTGGGACTACCATTAGTTTTTCAACCTCAGGCAGTGTAATAGCCATTTGACCAATGAGAGTGATGGAGTGCTGCATCAGATGACCTGGCCTCCACAATCACCCGACCTCAATCCTATTGAGATGGTTTATTTAACTAGGCAAGTCAGTTAAGAACAAATTCTTATTTACAATGAAGGCCTACCATGGAACAGTGGGTTAACTGCCTTGTTCAGGGGCAGAAGGACAGATTTTTAACCTTGTCAGCTCGGGGATTCGATCCAGCAACCTTTTGGTTACTGGCCCAACACTTTAACCACTAGGCTACCCTGTTGCCCCACAGGATGAGTTGGACCGCAGAGTTGAGGAAAAGTAGCCAACAAGTGCTCAGCATATGTGGGAACTCCTTCAAGACTTTTGGAAAAGCATTCAAAGGTGAAGCTGGTTGAGAGAATGCCAAGAGTGTGCAAAGCTGTCATCAAAGCAAAGGGTGGCTACTTTGAAGAATCTAAAATCTATTTTGATTTGTTTAACACTTTTTTGGTTAAAACATAATTTCATAGTTTTGATGTCTTCACTATTATTATACAATGTAGAAAATAGTAAAAACAAAGAAAAACCCTGGAATGAGTAGGTTTGGTGTTGTCTATTTTCTAAATACATTTACAATGGCTCAACACCACTTTCCTTTGTATGTTATTTTTTGTATGACAATTACATTGATAGCCTTTGTGGTTCTATCACCAGGACAAGAATGATGAAGTACAATATGGCCACAGTGCTTTGCCTTCTCTTTGGGTTGCAGGCCGTGTTACTGGAAAATGACAAACATTTGCAGATGTAAAACAGGGATGACTGACTGACTGGCTGACTGGATGTTCTGGCTAATTGACTGATTGATCCACATACCTCCTCTCATAGTTGGAGATGATTTTGGCGCTGAGGAGGCTCTCCTCTAGGACTTTGAGATGAAGGTCGTCGTCCTTAGCAGATGAGGAGGAGGAGGGTGTCTCTTCCTCTGTAGAGGTAGTGGTGGCAGACGGTGTGTTGTTGGTCTGTCCCTCTGTAGTGCTGGAGGTAGTGGTAGTAGACAGTGTGTTCTTGGTCACTGCCTCTGTAGTGCTGGTAGCAGACCGTCTCCTCACTACACTAGTGGCCACTTTCACCACTTTGGTAGGAGCCTCCTCCACAGGTGGAGCCATACGACCTTCACGAATTACAATTCCATTAGTCCAATAGAAAACCACTGGTAAGACTTGACTTAAAGCTACAATCCTGAGTTTGTGGGGCTCATTTGGCGTGTTTACCTCTTCTCCTCCTAATCCATCTCCCCTCTACTTCCATTCTATCTGATCAAGCATCAACACATATCTATAGTACTTCCACTATCCTTCAAAATAAAAGCAGAAACTGAAAGAACAGAATCAGGGCCTACCTGTGCAGATCTTACAGTTGAGGTCAAACAGGTGAGTCTTATGCAGACTGGTTGTATCTTGGAAAATATTGACGCTCTCGGTTGCTGTCGACAACGTCTTCTCTTGGGGAACTTCCACTGGCTCCTCTGTCACTTTGGGAGCAGCCACAGGCTCTGGCTGGAAGAGATCAAACAACAACAGTGAGAGTTCATAAGAAATGTATAGACACACTGGATAAATTGTATTTCCTTGATTCCTCATTGTCCTCTCTGATGCATGTTGAGGAGGCAAGGATAGACCAGGGCGTGTTAATTTGAGTAAATACAATTGAGATTCACCCAGAAATTATTAAAAAAGGTATGAACTATTTCTTAGGGAGGGGAGATACTGAACTCTAAATCCTGTTGAACCAATAATCCAGGAGGTCCATAAAGGTGTTAACAGAACATCTGCAGTGTGTGGGCCTGTCTGGTCGTGTCCCTTATTAACCCAGCTTCTACGTTTATAAGGACTATGACTAGCGCTGTGGCGGTAACGCGGTCACAGTAACAGCCCAACCTTTGACCACTAACTATTCTACAACCCAAAATAGAATCACAGAAAAATTTAAAAAGGACCAGCACTCACTTGAACAAGAAATGTGGTGTTTCTTTACATGAGCTGTGTCTTACCTCCGGCTCTATGGCCTCTGGCTCCTTCCCAGACTCCTGGCTCTCAATCTCTATCTCTCCTTTGTGTGTGATCTTGGTGATGGGTCGCCTCTCCGCCTCTCTCTGCTCCTTCTCAATCATCTCAATTGCCTGGGGGGGGGGGGGGGGCAGGAACATATTGGTGAATGAATCTCACACAGATGGAGCAATGATCACAGTCCATTTTGGTGAAAGGTCATTGATAGTTCAGGTCACACAAACCGTTTTAACTTGTCAACGATAAAGCCATATGATTTGGTATGATGACTAAGTTTAACTTACAGGGAGGTGTGATCAACCAATGAGGTAAGCTACTTTTATTCTACAATGCCTTTTCTATACAGTGTTTTTAGGGCAGCTTTACCAGACAGATGAAGCCTTGTCATGGACTAAAAACACACTCAATAGGGGCTCTCCACTGAAAGTCCTATTTAGTCCAGAATTAAGATGAATCTGTCTGGGAAACCTGTCCTTAGAGAATTAGTCAAATACTTTGAAGGCGGACAGGCAGTGTGTTTCAGTGTTGGAGGGCAGTGTGTGTTTCAGTGTTACTTACGTGTCGAGTCTCTCTCTGTCTCCATGCAGCCAGTTCCTTTGAGGCTAGTTCCTCAGGACTCATCCTTATCAAAGTGCCAGGAGAAATCTCCCCTTTCAGAACCCTCTTGAATAACACCTGAAATACACAAGTTATAAAGCCATTTATATCAAATCAAATCAAATGTATTTATATAGCCCTTCGTACATCAGCTGATATCTCAAAGTGCTGTACAGAAACCCAGCCTAAAACCCCAAACAGCAAGCAATGCAGGTGTAGAAGCACGGTGGCTAGGAAAAACTCCCTAGAAAGGTCAAAACCTAGGAAGACACCTAGAGAAGGGCTATGAGGGGTGGCCAGTCCTCTTCTGGCTGTGCCCAAGTTATAAAGTCACATAGCTAGATGAACTGATATCAAAACGTATTTTAGAATATGTTTGCGTTGTATACGCTTCATGTAGTTAACGTTCAAAACGCATATAATTTCGAGACCAAGTACCTACTACAAGCTGGGACAAAGTCCAGTATAATGTCCATAAAATGTCAGTATCAGAAGAGTCAGTATTGTCTAAAAGAGAATTCATTGCATCAAAATTGTTAACATAACGACTTACATTGTTTTTGGTGTCTTTGAGGTTGAACATCAAGCTCCGGTACTTGCTCTTGTATTTGCAGTCTGTGTCTCTGTAGAAGGCAAACAGCTCTCTCTCAGTCTTCTTGGCCACCTCAGCAGCCTTCTCTGGTGACGCCTGGAAATCAGACTCCTTCAGCCTGAGACAATGTAGGGCACAATAGAGGATTACACAGGAGGAATATAGAGGATCACCACCCTTCTCCACAGGCAGATACTCTACATGGACAAAAGTATGTAGACACCCCTTCAAATTAATGGATTCTGCCATTTCAGCCATGCAGAGGAGCTGCATGGCTCCTCTGCATGGCTGCCATTTCAGCCATGCAGCTGTGGAGACAGCCGTGCAATCTCCACAGCTGGCAGTAGAATGGCCTTACTGAAGAGCTCAGTGACCTTCAACATGGGACCGTCATAGGATGCTTTCAACAAGTCAGTCAAATTTCTGCCCAGCTAGAACCTCCCCGGTCAACTAGAAGTGCTGTTATTGTGAAGTGGAAACGTCTAGTAGCAACAACGGCTCAGCTGCGAAGTCACAGACCACACAAGCTCACAGAATGGGACCGCCGAGGGCTGAAGCACGTAGCGTGTAAAAATCGTGTGTTCTCGGTTGCAACAATCACAACCAAGTTCCAAACTGCCTCTGGAAGCAACGTCAGCACAATAACTGTTTGTCTGGAGCTTCATGAAATGGGTTTCCATGGCCGAGCAGCCGCACACAAGCCTATCATCACCATGTGCAATGCCAAGCATCGACTCGAGTGGTATAAAGCTCGCCGATATTGGACTTTGGAGCTTGCTGGATGCCAGGAGAATGCCATCTGCTCCAATGCATAGTGGCAACTGTAAATTTTGGTGGAGGAGGAATAATGGTCTGGGGCGGTTTTTCAAAGTTCAGCCCGGGCCCTTTAGTTCCAGTGATGGGAAATCTTAACGCTACAGCATAGAATGACATTCTAGACAATTCTGTGCTTCCAAATGTGGCAACAGTCTGGGGAAGGTCCTTTCTTGTTTCAGCATGACAATGCCCCCGTGCACAGTCAGGTCCATACAGAAATGGTTTGTCGAGATCGGTGGGTTAGAACTCGACTGGCCTGCACAGAGCCCTGACCTCAAATCCATTGAACGCCTTTGGGATGAATTGGAACGCCAGCAGTGAGCCAGGCCTAATCGTCCAACATCAGTGCCCGACCTCTCTAAAGCTTTTGTGGCTGAATGGAAGCAAGTCTCCACAGCAATGTTGTTCCAACGTCTAGTGGAAAGCCTTCCCAGAAGAGTGGAGGCTGTTATAGCAGCAAAGGGGGAACCAACTACATATTAATGCCCATGATTTTAGAATGAGATGCTCGACAAGCAGGTGTCCACATACGTTTGGCCATGTAGTGCATCACCAGACTGTTATAGTGGTTATTAGACTAAACAGATTATAATGTTGTTAAGTTACTGTTATAACATGTTTAATTACCTCTTCAGGAGGATGTCCTTCAGGGCGTCACGGACACTCCGTCTGATCTGGTCAACAGACACGGGTCTCTTAGAGGAGGGAGACGACGACACCTTGGGCCTCTTGGTCTCCTGTTTGACTGACACTCCTAACGGGACACAGTCGCAGAGTAGGGCATGTTCATTAGGGCACCTTGTAGTAAAACATTTAAATGTTTTTTCCCAATGGAAAACAAGCGTTTCTTATTGGACAAATTAATATATTCCCTCCCCTTTTACAGTTTCATGCCTACTGAACACGACTCCCGTGGAGGGACATGGACAGCAGAATGTAGAAGCACACAACACACCTGATTTCTGATTTGAATCTTTGACTTCAGTCGACTGTTTTCTTTCCACAGAGTCCTGTTACAGAGTGAGACACAGAATATCGCCTCAGTGAGATTCAAAATAATCTTAGAAATTTAATTGTCTATAAAATGTTTGTTTTTCTTGTTGGGCAGGGGGTTGTGCATCGTGGTGCTGAAAACATAACCACCATTTTAAAAATGTCCTTAAGACAGACGTTGAATAGAATCACCATGGTAACCTAACACCCTTCCATCCATGTGTACACATGCAGGGAATAAAGAGGAAGTGAAAAGAGGTCAACCAAGCCTTGAGTCGTGCCAACACTGGCTTTCATACATATCAGCTGAATAAACTGAAGAGGACTACATCTGCACCACTACATTTAATCAATGGTAGGGCTTGTTGAAGATTATGTTTCTAAAACATTTGTGTTAAATGTAAGATTTTGACAACAGATAATATGCATAAAGGTTTATCATCCAATCTCTTCTCATAGGCTTTAATATCATAAATATGCACTGACCCGATGGTAATCCGATATGTTACAGCTCCATTTAAGATTATTATAACATTCTTATCCTGTATTCAGGCCTACATTAAATGTACAAAAAAATTTAAAAAATAAAGCATGCACTGCAGACTACTAGCAGAGTGAACCTTACCTTTCTGAAGGGCCTGACTCCCCCGGAGGTGACAGGATGTGGGGACGGCTGTTTCTGCTTTGCGGCCATCTTGTTGTCCTGGGTCTCAGAGGGCTTCTGCTGTCCCTCTGTCCTGGCCTCCCCCTGCCCAGCACCACCTGGCTCCTAATGAGGAGAAGATAAATAACATGAAATATTATTATTAATATCTATATTATTTTTGTCTTTTCAGGACACCATACATTAAAATCAAACCACAAGTTAAAATAAACTTTGAGCTAGTGCAACTTAAAATCAATCCATTGACCTTGCAGCACTTCAGAGAAATATACTCCCTCCTCCATTAAAAAGTCCATTAAGATCTAAACCCATTCCTAGTGCAGTAGAAATCCATCAACAGACCTTGGTGGTGGTATACTGGTCCTTGGTACAGCACTGCAGACAGACATACTCCTGGTCCCCCCCCTCCATCTGCTTCACCTTGGCCAGGTCCAGACCAACACAGTCCCCATGGAACCAGTCATCACAGTGCCCACAGCCCACCATGAACCTGAACAGAACAAAAACACACAGACACGGATGCACAAAACAAACCTGTTTAAAAGAACACGAGCTCACTTCCCAGGGAATATTCTACATGTTCATTGTGGTAATTTAGCCTGAGATGTAACAACTTAATAATAACAGGTTTACAATGTAGCTTAAGTACTACATTGTATATTCAACTCTAATCTCTTTGGTATGTAAAGAACACAACTCTTACTTGTTACTATGAGGTTTATTGCACAATCCACAGTTCTTGTTTGGATCCCACACAACGGTCTCACTATTTACGGGTTCCTTTTCTGGTCCCTTCCCGGATTCTTTAGCCTGTTCTTCCTCGCTGGTTTCCTTCTTCACGACGGCAGGAGCGTTGTCGGGGATGAAGAGCTGTGGTTCCTCCACGGAGATGCTTCTGCTGACGTTCCTGCTTCTCTGTTTCTGAAGACACTTGTCTGGCTTCTTCATTTTAGGCTCGTCTTGCTCTTCCTCCTTCTCCTCCTCCGATGTCTCCTTCTGAGGATTGGCACGTTTACATGGTGTCCATCCAAACTGGGGTTGTGGTTGGGTGTCGGCCACGTAAGAGTTAGACGGTTTGGTTGTAATCGTCGTCCCTGGCGACATACCAGGAGGACGCTTTCCAGATGGCAGTGTTTTTTTGACTGGACCGCCGCGGCCCGTGTCAGGTAATCTCTGCTTTAGTTTCCCAGGACGTCCGTCTTGCGTCCTCTGAATCTTAGGGCCCCTTTTCAAGGACATGACGACTTGTTTGGCTTTCATTTCGTCCATTTTGTGCATGTTGCCTCTCTGGTGGAGCTTCTTCCCCAGGACGTGTTGTTGGGTTCCTTTGTGCCCCTTACCAGCTACCAGGTGCTTGTTCTTAGCCAAGGAGAGTGCTGACAGCTTCAGTTTGGGCTGGTGCTTTTTGGCTGGATTATTAGTGGTAGGAACTTTGCTGTTTGGCAGGTGCTGCTGCGCTGCTTTCTTGATGCTGGCATCTTTCCTCACCTCCGCTGGATCAGGCTTCTGAGAATCACTTTGGTCGTCAAGTTTGGTCTCGACCAAGCAAGGACTACCTGGAAGCGCCCCGTTGGAGGCCTGAACCTCATTGGGGTTGACGTAAGGTCCTAGCCCTAGAGGCAAGTCGTCAGCACAGTACTTCACGAAGAGCTGAGCAGCGCCCACGCCCCCTCCACTCCCTGCAGTGGGATTCTGTATGTGTAACGGTTCCTCTTGCACCATAGTGTATTCCATCCCTTCACCGTACAGCGAGCCATCCTCATAACATTCCTCTGTGTTTTCAGCTGATGTGAAAGCGGTAAAGGAGGGCCCCGGGAGAAGCTCGATTTTGAAACCCCCGAAAGTGACCGTCAACCTCTGTAACACAACGACGGGGTTCATTGATGAGCCCAAGTCAAGGTCATTGATATTCACCCTGCCGCCACCCAGGTGAAGCTCTCTCCTTAATTCATCAGCAGTTGTGATCTTCTCACTCAGTGTGGACTTCTTTCTAGGTCTCCCAGGTTTTCCCGGGGGCTTTTTGTTGTTGGAAGACCCTCTGCCTGCACTTCGCTCTGGAATTTAAGAGATGGAAATTGAAGTGTCACTCTCTGACAATTCTCCTTTGACAATATAAAACGAACCAAAGTGAATTAAAATCTATGCACAACATCAACTTTTCATACTAGGAAAATGAAAGGGTGGGGGGGGTTACCATGAATTTGCATGGCTTCGTATTTAGTGTCCAATCTTGTCAATGATAATAGCTGTATTTAGAATTAAATCACAGTAATGCTCCCAGTGAAGTCCTATTGACATAAAGTCCTCTCCCCACCAGAGACCAAGGTTCAATCCTCGCTCCAACCCTTCAAACTGTTTCTCCCACCTGCCTGTCTCTCTGCTCCAACCCTTCAAACTGTTTCTCCCACCTGCCTGTCTCTCTGCTCCAACCCTACAAACTGTTTCTCCCACCTGCCTGTCTCTCTGCTCCAACCCTTCAAACTGTTTCTCCCACCTGCCTGTCTCTCTGCTCCAACCCTACAAACTGTTTCTCCCACCTGCCTGTCTCTCTGCTCCAACCCTACAAACTGTTTCTCCCACCTGCCTGTCTCTCTGCTCCAACCCTACAAACTGTTTCTCCCACCTGCCTGTCTCTCTGCTCCAACCCTACAAACTGTTTCTCCCACCTGCCTGTCTCTCTGCTCCAACCCTACAAACTGTTTCTCCCACCTGCCTGTCTCTCTGCTCCAACCCTACAAACTGTTTCTCCCACCTGCCTGTCTCTCTGCTCCAACCCTACAAACTGTTTCTCCCACCTGCCTGTCTCTCTGCTCCAACCCTTCAAACTGTTTCTCCCACCTGCCTGTCTCTCTGCTCCAACCCTTCAAACTGTTTCTCCCACCTGCCTGTCTCCCCGCTTCCATCCCTTCAAACTGTTTCTCCCACCTGCCTGTCTCTCTGCTCCAACCCTTCAAACTGTTTCTCCCACCTGCCTGTCTCTCTGCTCCAACCCTACAAACTGTTTCTCCCACCTGCCTGTCTCTCTGCTCCAACCCTTCAAACTGTTTCTCCCACCTGCCTGTCTCTCTGCTCCAACCCTTCAAACTGTTTCTCCCACCTGCCTGTCTCCCCGCTTCCATCCCTTCAAACTGTTTCTCCCACCTGCCTGTCTCTCTGCTCCAACCCTTCAAACTGTTTCTCCCACCTGCCTGTCTCTCTGCTCCAACCCTTCAAACTGTTTCTCCCACCTGCCTGTCTCTCTGCTCCAACCCTTCAAACTGTTTCTCCCACCTGCCTGTCTCCCCGCTTCCATCCCTTCAAACTGTTTCTCCCACCTGCCTGTCTCTCTGCTCCAACCCTTCAAACTGTTTCTCCCACCTGCCTGTCTCTCTGCTCCAACCCTTCAAACTGTTTCTCCCACCTGCCTGTCTCCCCGCTTCCATCCCTTCAAACTGTTTCTCCCACCTGCCTGTCTCTCTGCTCCAACCCTTCAAACTGTTTCTCCCACCTGCCTGTCTCCCCGCTCCAACCCTTCAAACTGTTTCTCCCACCTGCCTGTCACTACATAACAGCGCAAAAAGAATATATACATAAAATACACTCCATTGTAAAACGGAATTGTTGCTAACCTGGGGTAACTCCTAATGCGTATTTCCTGGGTCTGCCAACAGACCGTTTGACTGGCGAAGTCTCTGTACCAACCAACCCACCACCAGCGGTACCGAGGATACCCTCTGTTGCACCAACATCAAGATCTGCAACTACTGGGGGAGAGAAGATTAGAGATGAAATAATAACTTTGATTTATTTTAGAAGCATTAACAAACATCAGTAGTTACAAATTGTGGTTTCTATAAACACCCGTCGACTTAGCTTGTACTGCCAATTGAAGTTGTACAAAAGTAATTCGGACTACAAATACCTGTTGCTTCGGCGATCTGGAAGTTGGCGTCTTCATTATCTAAGATATTGAAGTGTGAACTTGCAGATCCAAACATGGGATCTTTATCACTAAGCATGTTCCTCAGTGAGTCTCCCAGCTGGTCGACACCTGTTCCAAAGTCATTACTTGCTTCACATTCCAAGTTCTGCCCTATCAGCAAGGAGTCATCCAACTGGTCACTGGGAATTAAATGGTTGAAAGTGTCCACTACATCCATGAATGCTGTTCCCTTCCTGTCAGCTCTGCAGGAATAAGAGGATAGGGTATTAATTACATAGGCTACAGTAGACAACAGAGATGGCTCAGATTCAAAACAATCTATTTCAATCTTCAGACACTCCATATCAAATAGGTTCCCTATACAGAAGGAGTCAACAGCCATGTAGTTAAGAAAGCTAGTACATTCACTTTCATGGCATTTCTAAAAACAGTTCCCGTGCAGCAAATGCAACATTGACAAGCTAAAGTTAACTACCATTATTCAATAACAATCAATGGTGGATGACACTGGACATGTGTTGGACATTTGGGGCAGACAAGAATGGCTGAAAGAGTAGATAGCCGCTGAATGAGCAATAGCTAATGAGGATCCTAATAAACGAAACATATTTCAGAAGAACATCAGTTAGCTAGCTAGCCAGCCAGCTAGGCTAACTTGCTAAATGATATGACGTTGCTAGCTAGGTAACGTTAGCTAGCAAATTCATGAGAAATTAGCTAATACTTACTGTCAGGACTGACAGCTCCAGATAACTTCATTACAGGACTGCAAACACAATGTGTTTAGCTCCGTTTATGATATCTAGAAAGAGTCTAAAACCAAAACTTTCATCAGAGTGGGAGGAATCAGATGCAGACTGGTGCACTAGCTAGGGGTCGTTAGCAGCTAGCTACTTCAAGTTAGCATAACAATCCAGCTAGCTAGCATACCTTAACGTAACGTATATCCTAGCCCTCAGTACATGTATACATTTGATCCAAAACTACTTCGTCTTTATGATTTGCTAGTTGATGCTACCAATGGATGCATCTGTGCCATATGCATGGCAGCCTTCGTTGTAAAGTTAACTAGGCTACTCCTGTAACTGCAGCTAAACATATTGGCTAACCAGTTACTACTTAGCTAGCTGGCAAACAAGCTCGTGCAGGCCTGACTGACAGCGACATGATAAGCTTTACTTAAAAGCACCATTCCCATAACGAAATACTTAGCTACTTGGTTGTACAACCACATAATACACGTAGTAAGTTAAGCATGCACAACAAATCATAGCCTATAGAAATAGACTATTTAAAAAAATAAATAGGGAAGCTAGCAATTGTACATGTTAGTTAGTTATCCAGCAGCGAGGAACATGATAGGCCGCGAGTTTGTTTGTAGCCTGCAGCTACCTAGCACCACTGATCACGCCCCCAATTCGTCTCATTGGACGCCTCCACTGAGGACATTTCAATATTCACAGCGAGATAAATGTATAATGACACTTACATTTCTCTACTGTGTCAACGCCACTGCATTACGACGCAATTCTAGTAGCTTTACACACTGTTTTAGCTAAATCCCCGACACTTCCTCGCTGCGCACCGCCGCCATTCGCCCCTGCCTCCTGCAAAACTACTCCGAAGAGTTTAATAACTAACCCAAGATAGACCACAGCCTGTCGCTTTCAATGGGAACTCATGAGTCATAGTGGACGGAACAAGCAAGGAGGAGGGGCAGAGCCAAGAACGAACTAGCAAGATCCTATTTGCTCGTTCCAGCATGTATTTACATATTTCCGTTGGGGAACGCCTACTCTGTGAGGTCCGCGTGTACAAAACTAAATTGCCCGAGCACTCCTTCTGAACAACGCAATTTTTTTGAAACTTTGACAGAGGGTAAAGTTTACAAATTAGAGTTTTGAGAACAGAAAAATGTCTTTAAATGTTTAATCGAAGAGAACATTTCCAGAATATCGGTCAAAATCTATCTTCTCCACTGCCGGCCACTGGGCTTCCTTTCTCCACCATAGTTGGTAGTGAGTGGAAATGCCAAGCGGATGCTTCACATTTATACATCTGGTGAAATATTTGTCTCATTGTTATTTTTGTGGCTACTCGGGCAAGTGACGTTGGTGTCACATGCCTCGTGTTTACAATGCCCCACGCAACAGGCGTAAACATTGCGTGGAGTACAGAGTACAGTGTTGATCATCAATCAAGCAACAAAGCCCTTTTTACATCAGCAGGAATACATTTTTCAGTAGCCTAATCGCAGTACCCCAAATAGTAAGCAGAAGCACAGTGGCCAGGAACAATTCAGTAAGTACATTGAAACTAAGAGACGAACCAGGGTCAGAGGGGAGGCCCTCCGGTGGTCAACGCATATAGGAGACAATGAAAGTGCTTACAATATTCGGTGATTACATTTCTCTAAAACAAGCAATAGGCTACATGTGCACCACCAAGTCAAATAAAATTGTATTTGTCACAGGCGCCGAATACAACAGGTGTAGGCCTTACAGTGAAATGCGTAATTACAAGCCCTTAAAACTTCTTGTCAATATGGGGGCGCTGTTTTCACTTTGTAAAGAATCGTGCCCAAATTAAACTGCCTCGTACTCTATTCTAGATCGTACAATATGCATATTATTATTGCTATTGGATAGAAAACACTCAAGTTTCTAAAACCGTTTGAATTATATCTGTGAGTAAAACAGAACTCATTTTGCAGCAAACTTCCTGACAGGAAGTGAAAAATCTGAAATCGAGGCTCTGTTCCAGGGCCTTCCTATTCAATTGCTTGAAATCTATGGATATACATGCACTTCATACGCCTTCCACTAGATGTCAACAGGCAGTGGGAGGTGGAATGGGGTGTCTAACTTGATCTGAGGTCGAACAAGAGCTCTTCGAATGACGTGACCACAATTTCCTTTGTCTACCAAGGCGCGGGAAGGACATCAGCATTGGCTTCTGAAAAGCGTTTGGTATAGACGGCCAATATCTCCGGCTTTGATTTTATTTGATACATGTGATAATATCATCGTAAAGTATGTTTTTTCAATATAGTTTTATCAGATTATTCAACGTTTATCGGGAGTTTTGGCGTTTTCCGTTCTCTGCGTTAGGTGTTGATGGACATCTTCGCGCCACTTGGCTAGCTAAGGTTGCTAATTCGACAGGAGAAGAGGACATTCTAAAACCAAACAACGATTTATTCTGGACAAAGGACTCCTTGTACAAGATTCTGATGGAAGCTCAGAAAAATTAAGAACCATTTATGATGTTATTTCGTATTTCTGTGGAAAATGTTTAGTCCTATTTTCCTTCCTTTTTGTGGGCGCTGTCTCGCTATAACGTAAGCTGTTTGTTATGTTAAAGTTATTTTAAAAAATCGAACACGGCGATTGCATTAAGAACTAGTGTATCTTTCATTTGCTGTCCAACATGTATTTTTTAGTAAAGTTTATGATGAGTTCTTTGGTCAGATTAGGTGACTGTCCAAAATATCTCCGGATAATCTGGTGAATCGATGCTACATATTCACAACGTATAACCACGGTTTGCAGCTCAAAGTATGCACATTTTCAAACAAAACATAAGTGTATTGTGTAACATGATGTTATAAGACTGTCATCTGATGAAGTTGGTCAAGGTTAGTGATTCATTTTATATCTTTTGCTGGTTTTTGCGAATGCTATCTATGCGGTGAATAAATGCGGTTGTGTGTTTGACTATTGTGGTAAGCTAATATAATGCTATATTGTGTTTTTGCTGTAAAACGCTTAAAAAATCTGAAATATTGGCTGGATTCACAAGATGTTTATCTTTCATTTACTGTACACCATGTATTTTTCATAAATGTTTTATGATGAGTATTTAGGTATTTCACGTTGCTCTCTGTAATTATTCTTGCTGCTTCGGTGCTATTTGTGATTGTAGCTGCAATGTAAAACTATGATTTATACCTCAAATATGCACATTTCCGAACAAAACATAGATTTATTGTATAACATGTTATAAGACTGTCATCTGATGAAGTTGTTTCTTGGTTAGTGACTAATTATATCTCTATTTGGTCGGTTTTGTGATAGCTACCTATGCGGTAAAAAATTGTGAAAATATGCGTTTGAGTCTTTTGCTATTGTGGTTAGCTAATAGAAATACATATTGTGTTTTCGCTGTAAAACATTTAAAAAATCGTAAAAGATGGCTGGATTCACAAGATGTGTATCTTTCATTTGCTGTAATGGACTTGTGATTTCATGATATTTATATGCTAGTATTTACTTGTGGCGCTATGCTAGGCTATGCTCTTCAGCTTTTTACTGATGAGGATGCTCCCGGATCAGGGATGGTCATGAAGTAGTTAACCAACAATGCAGTTGCTGTATTGGACTTGTGATTTCATGATATTTATATGCTAGTATTTACTTGTGGCGCTATGCTAGGCTATGCTAGTCAGCTTTTTACTGATGAGGATGCTCCCGGATCAGGGATGGTCATGAAGTAGTTAACCAACAATGCAGTTTGAAGAAAAATAAGTGTTAAGTATTTACTAAATTAAGAAAATAGAAAAATAACAAATAATTAAAGACCAACAATAAAATAACAGTAACGAGGCTATATACAGGGGGTACCGGTACAGAGTCAATGTGCAGGGGCACAGGTTAGTTGAGGTAATTGAGGTAAAATGTACAGTACCAGTCAAAAGTTTGGGCACACCTGCTCATTCAGGGGGTTTTCTTTATTTTTACTATTTTCTACATTGTAGAATAATAGTGAAGACATTAGAACAATGAAATAACACATATGGAATCATGTAGTCAAATCAAAATTGAATTTAGATTCTTCAAAGTAGCACCCCTTTGCCTAATGACAGCTTTGCACACTCTTGTCATTCTCTTAACTTCTCTAGGGTAGGGGGCAGCATTCGGAATTTTGGATGAAAAGCATGCCCAAATTAAACTGCCTGCTTCTCGGGCCCAGAAGATATGATATGCATATACCTGGTAGATTTGGATAGAAAACACTCTAAGGTTTCCAAAACTGTTAAAATAGTGTCTGTGAGTAAAACAGAACTGATTTGGCAGGTGAAAATCTGAGAAAAATCCATTCGGGAAGTAGTTTTTGTTTTGTAGTTTTCTATTCAATGCCATTACAGTATCCATTGACTTAGGACTCAAATTGTTTCAGGCTTGTATTCTGAAAAATTAGGAAGTAAGAGTGTAACAGTATAACTTTAGACCGTCCCCTCGCCCCGACACGGGCGCAAACCAGGGACCTTCTGCACACATCAACAACAGTCACCCACGAAGCATCGTTACCCATCGCTCCACAAAAGCCGTGGCCCTTGCAGAGCAAGGGGCAACACTACTTCTAGGTTTCAGAGCAAGTGACGTAACTGATTGAAACGCTACTAGCGCGTACCCGCTAACTAGCTAGCCATTTCACATCCGTTACACTCACCCCCCTTTCAACCTCCTCCTTTTCCGCAGAAACCAGTGATCCGGGTCAACAGCATCAATGTTACAGTATAACTTTAAACCGTCCCCTCGCCCCGAAACGGGCTCGAACCAGGGACCCTCTGCACACATCAACAACGGTCGCCCACGAAGCATCGTTACCCATCGCTCCACAAAGGCCACGGCCCTTGCAGAGCAAGGGGCAACACTACTTCTAGGTTTCAGAGCAAGTGACGTAACTGATTGAAACGCTACTAGCACGTACCCGCTAACTAGCTAGCCATTTCACATCCGTTACAAGAGCAGTCTGAATGAGTGGACCCTAAAGTGTCACAGAGCTTTTTCATGCGCGAGACCGAGAGAGTGCCTTTCTTGTTTACATTTTATATTGACGGCGTTATTGTCCGGTTTAAATATTATCAATTATTTAGGCTAAAATCTGACACCGTGGTTGGATTTACAAGAAGTAAAACTCTTTAAACCTATGTAAAATATGTTTTGTTTTCTGAATTTTTATAATGAGTATTTCTGTATTTGAATTTAGCGGCCAGCAGTTTCACTGGCTGTTGAAGAGGTGGGACGCTAACGTCTCACGTACCCAAGAGAGGTTAACCAGCTTCACCTGGAATGCTTTTCCAACAGCATTGAAGGAGTTCCCATTTATGCTGATCACTTGTTGGCTGCTTTTCATTCAGTTTGAGTGTGCAAAGCTGTCATCAAGGCAAAGGATGGCTATTTGAAGAATCTCAAATCTCAAATCTATTTTGATTTGTTTAACACTTTTTTGGTTACTACATGATTCCATATGTGCTAAACAGTTTTAGCAAAACAGTTGGGGCTCAAAACAGGTGCACTGAATGACGGGTCGCCACTGATTTGTTCTATATCTCTATCTGTTTTATATCTGTTCTATATCTCTTCTATATCTCTGTATGTTCTATATCTCTATCTGTTCTATATCTATCTGTTTTATATCTGTTCTATATCTCTATCTGTCCTATATCTCTATCTGTTTTATATCTGTTCTATATCTCTATCTGTTCTATATCTATATATCTACTATATCTATATCTGTTCTTTATCTCTATTTGTTCTATATTTTTATCTGTTCTATATCTCTATCTGTTCTATATCTCTAACTGCTTTATATCAGTTCTCTATTTCTGTCTGTTCTATATCTATATCTGTTCTTTATCTCTATCTCAGTTAACCACCTAACGGAGGAACTCAATTTAACCTTGCGCAATACTCTAGATGCAGTCGCACCCCTAAAAACAAAAAACATTTGTCATAAGAAACTAGCTCCCTGGTATACAGAAAATACCCGAGCTCTTCCGACTAGCTTGGAAAGACAGTACCGTGCAGTATTGAAGAGCCCTCACTGCTGCTCGATCATATTTTTCCAACTTAATTGAGGAAAATAAGAACAATCCAAAATGTATTTTTGATACTGTCGCAAAGCTTACTAAAAAGCAGCATTCCCCAAGAGAGGATGGCTTTCACTTCAGCAGTGATAAATTCATGAACTTCTTTGAGGAAAAGATCATGATCATTAGAAAGAAAATTACAGACTCCTCTTTAAATCTGCGTATTCCTTCAACGCTCAGTTGTCCTGAGTGCACAACTCAAGTGCTTTAGTACTATATCTCTTGACACAATGATGAAAATAATCATGGCCTCTAAACCTTCAAGCTGCATACTGGACCCTATTCCAACTAAACTATTGAAAGAGCTGCTTCCTGTGCTTGGCCCTCCTATGTTGAACATAATAAACGGCTCTCTATCCACCGGATGTGTACCAAACTCACTAAAAGTGGCAGAAATAAAGCCTCTCTTGAAAATGCCAAACCTTGACCCAGAAAATATAAAAAACTATCGGCCTATATCGAATCTCCCATTCCTCTCAATTATTTTTGAAAAAGCTGTTGCGCAGCAACTCACTGCCTTCCTAAAGACAAACAATGTATACGAAACGCTACAGTCTGGTTTTAGACCCCATCATAGCACGGAGACTGCACTTGTGAAGGTGGTAAATGACCTTTTAACGGCGTCAGACCGAGGCTCTGCATCTGTCCTTGTGCTCCTAGACCTTAGTGCTGCTTTTGATACCATCGATCACCACAATCTTTTGGAGAGATTGCAAACCCAAATTGGTCTACACAGACAAGTTCTGGCCTGGTTTAGATCTTATCTGTCGGAAAGATATCAGTTTGTCTCTGTGGATGGTTTGTCCTCTGACAAGTCAAATGTAAATTTCGATGTTCCTCAAGGTTCTGTTTTAGGACCACTATTGTTTTCACTATATATTTTACCTTTGGTGATGTCATTCGGAAACATAATGTTAACTTTCACTGCTATGTGGATAACACACAGCTGTTCATTTCGATGAAACATGGACCAAAATTGCCCTCGCTGGAAGCCTGTGTTTCAGACATAAGGAAGTGGATGGCTGCAAATGTTCTACTTTTAAACTCGAACAAAACAGAGATGCTTGTTCTAGGTCCCAAGAAACAAAGAGATCTTCTGTTGAATCTGACAATTAATCTTGATGGTTATACAGTCGTCTCAAATAAAACTGTGAAGGACCTCGGCGTTACTCTGGACTCTGATCTCTCTTTTGACGAAAATATCAAGACTGTTTCAAGGACAGCTTTTTCCAATCTACGTAACATTGCAAAAATCTGAAACTTTCTGTCCAAAAATTATGCAGAAAAATTAATCCATGCTTTTGTCACTTCTAGGTTATACTACTGCAATGCTCTACTTTCCGGCTAACCGGATAAAGCACTAAATAAACTTCAGTTAGTGCTAAACACGGCTGCTAGAATCTTGACTAGAACCAAAGAATTTGATCATATTACTCCAGTGCTAGCCTCTCTACACTGGCTTCCTGTTAAGGCAAGGGCTGATTTCAAGGTTTTACTGCTAACCTACAAAGCATTACATGGGCTTGCTCCAACCTATCTTTCTGATTTGGTCCTGCCGTATATACCTACACGTACGCTATGGTCACAAGACGCAGGACTCCTTACTGTCCCTATAATTCCTAAGCAAACAGCTGGAGGCAGGGCTTTCTCCTATAGAGCTCAATTTTTATGGAATGGTCTGCCTACCCATGTGAGAGACGCAGACTCGGTCTCAACCTTTAAGTCTTTATTGAAGACTCATCTCTTCAATAGGTTCTATGATTGAGTGTAGTCTGGCCCAGGATTGTGAAGGTGAACGGAAAGGCACTGGAGCAACGAACCGCCCTTGCTGTCTCTGCCTGGCCGGTTCCCCTCTCGCCACTGGGATTCTTCGCCTCTAACCCTATTACAGGGGCTGAGTCACTGGCTTACTGGTGCTCTTCCATGCCGTCCCTAGGAGGAGTGCATCACTTGAGTGGGTTGAGTCACTGACGTGATCTTCCTGTCCAGGTTGGCATTCCCCCTTGTGTTGTGCCTTGGCAGAGATCTTTGAGGGCTATACTCGGCTATACCATCCTTGTCTCAGGATGGTAAGTTGGTGGTTTGAGATATCCCTCTCGGGGGGTGGGGGCTGTGCTTTGGCAAAGTGGGTGGGGTTATATCCTGCCTGTTTGGCCCTGTCCAGGGGTATCGTCGGATGGGGCCACAGTGTCTCCCAACCCCTCCTGTTTCAGCCTCCAGTATTTATGCTGCAGTAGTTTATGTATCGGGGGGCTAGGGTCAGTCTGTTATATCTGGAGTATTTCTCCTGTCTTATCCGGTGTCCTGTGTGAATCTCTCTCTCTCTCTCTCTCTCTCTCTGTCTCTATCTGTTCTCTGTCTCTATCTGTTCTATATCTCTGTCTGTTAAATATCTCTATCGGTTTATATCTCTATCGGTTTATATCTCTATCTATTCTATATCCTACCTGTGTATATCTCTATCTGTTCTATATCTCTATCTGTGTATATCTCTATTTTATATCCTACCTGTGTATATCTCTACCTATTCTATATCCTACCTGTGTATATATCTACCTATTCTATATCCTACCTGTGTATATCTCTAACTATTCTATATCCTACCTGTGTATATCTCTACCTATTCTATATCCTACCTATGTATATCTCTACCTATTCTATATCCTACCTATGTATATCTCTACCTATTCTATATCCTACCTGTGTATATATCTACCTCTTCTTTATCCTACCTGTGTATATCTCTACCTATTCTATATCCTACCTGTGTATATCTCTACCTATTCTATATCCTACCTATGTATATCTCTACCTATTCTATATCCTACCTATGTATATCTCTACCTATTCTATATCCTACCTATGTATATATCTACCTCTTCTTTATCCTACCTGTGTATATCTCTACCTATTCTATATCCTACCTGTGTATATCTCTACCTATTCTATATCCTACCTATGTATATCTCTACCTATTCTATATCCTACCTATGTATATCTCTACCTATTCTATATCTTACCTGTGTATATCTCTACCTATTCTATATCCTACCTATGTATATCTCTACCTATTCTATATCCTACCTATGTATATCTCTAGCTATTCTATATCCTACCTGTGTATATCTCTACCTATTCTATATCCTACCTGTGTATATCTCTATCTGTTCTATATCCCACCTGTGTAAATCTCTATCTGTTCTTTATCCCACCTGTGTAAATCTCTATCTGTTCTACGTGGTTGTTGTGATCTATGCCATGTTTTCTGTAAATGATGATGGTTTGATGTCTTTGACATCGTGCTCTTAAATGCTGGACACATTTCCTGTAAAAGGCTCTAATATATGAACTGAACTTATTATGGGGCATGATCACTGAGCCAACCATCTGTAGTAGGCGTTGCAACATTAAACAAGGTACAAAGAGACTTGTAGCTGTTGTGGTCCATTTTAGCTAAGTAGGTAGAGCCAGGGTAGTGGGTTAGATTCCCGGGACCAGCCATAGTTAATACGTATGCAGCATGACTAAGTATCTTTGGATAAAAGCGTCTGCTAAATGGCATATATTATTATATTATACAGCGCCTTCAGAACGTATTCGTATTTTTTTGTCAACGATCTACACATAACACTCTGTAATGTCATAGTGGAAGAACAATTAACATTTGTTTAAAATGTATAAAAAAACACTCAGTTTTTCTGAGCTTTGCACACCTGGATTGTACAATATTTGCACATTATTCTTTAGATTTTCAAGCTGATTTAAGTCAAAACTGTAACTAGACCACTCAGGAACATTCAATGTCATCTCGTGTCGATTTGGCCTTGTGTTTTAGGTTATTGTCCTGCTGAAAGGTGAATTTGTATTCCAGTGTCTGTAGGAAAGCAAACTGAACCAGATTTTTCTCTAGGATTTTGTCTGTGCTTAGCTCTATTCCATTTATTTTTATCCTTAAAAACTCCCCAGTCCTTGCCGATGACAAGCTTACCCATAATATGATGCAGCCACCACAATGCTTGGAAATATGAAGAGTGGTACTCAGTGATGTGTTGTGTTTGCCCCAAACATAGCACTTTGTATTCAGGACATAAATTAAATTTCTTTGCCACATTTTTTGTATTGTTACTTTATTGCCTTATTGCAAACAGGATGCATGTTTTGGAATATTTGCATTCTGTACAGGCATCCTTCTTTTCACTCTGTCGTTTAGGTTAGTATTGTGGAGTAACTACAATGCTGTTGATCCATCCTCAGTTTTCTCCTATCGTAGCCATTAAACTATAACTGTTTTAATGTCACCATTGGCCTCATGGTGAAATCCCTGAGTGGTTTCCTTCCTCACCAGCAATTGAGTTAGGAAGGACACCTGTATCTTTGTAGTGACTGGGTGTATTGATTCACCATCCAAAGTGTAATTCATATATTCACCATGCTCAAAGGAATATTCAATGTCTGCTTTGAAGGTGCCCTTCTTTGCGACGCACTGGAAAACCTCCCTGGTCTTTGTGGTTGAATCTGTGTTTCAAATTCACTGCTAGACTGAGGGACCTTACAGATCATTGTATGTGTGGGGTACAGAGATCCGGTAGTCATTCAAAAATCATGTTCAACACTATTATTGTACACGGAGTGAGTCCATGCAACTTACATATATTTTCATCCAAGCCTCATTGGGGCACATAACGCCACCTCTAATCTAGTCTAGACAGACAGGTTGCCTTCCACAATGTACCAATGTTCCAGCATAGGTCTGGGATTTCCAAGACTTACCTATATGCCTACCTAAACATGTATTTATTACATATTTGACATGGGTACACCTCTAAGCTCATCTCCAGGCTGATTCTGGTATATCAACAGACCAGGCAGATTCAGACAATCAGCAAACACCAGTAAATCCTCTCTGTTGTGTGAAACACACATTTATATTTAACGGTAAAAGACAGAGACAAGTAAAAGAGACAGCTGTGTTACAAAGCTAGACATCATCATTTCACAGGAAACATAGTAGTTATTCCTGTTGGTCAAAATACCACAAAACAAAATGGAGGACATACTTTATAGCCAGCGTGCCAGATCTGTTTGTGCTACCATGTCATGCCACTCATTTTCATGCCAAACAGATTGTCTTGACAATTACAGCAATGGAGTTGGCAGGAGCACAACCAGAGCTGGACCAGGCTACATACTTTAGGCTGTAAGAAAAATTGTTCCACATCAGAGAAAGGCGTTAGGAACAGATTTGGCAACTAGAAATTGAGAGAAAATGCCTAAATCGTATATCAAAAATACAAATTATACAAAATGTTAACGCAATTACAATAAATTAAAATTCCTTCATATAGCTTATTCAAGTAAAGGGTTGTTCGATTGAAAGATGATCATGTTAAACAAAGAAAGAATATTCAAACTTAATGATCCTTCTCACAACCAGTTTCTGGTTTCCAAAAAATACCTCATTCACTGTCAAACTATGTAGAGCCACAGTATTCCGATGACAGATTGGCAACCTTTTCACATTTTAAAGGACATGTTTAGAGACATTAAATTCACAAAGATTCTGACAAATCAGGGTGCATACAATTTTGTATAAAACAGTTAATAACATATAATTGTCCTTGCTTGAGGGACAACCTTCCATTTCCAACATCTAGAAACTGCTTCAACAAACGATTAGTCTGAGTAGAAGTGTAATTGTGGAACAAAGTTGGTACATTAGTGAGTTAGTACAACATAATTTCCTCCCATAAATCAGAGTAAATCATTTCCAGCAAACAGCAATAGTGATTCATTACAAAGAAAGAAGAAATCAATTTGACTACATTGATAAACTAGGCCACATTGCCCCATATAGGATCAAATTAAATTTAAAATGCTGTACTTTCACATGCTTGCTCCATTCTCATGACAGAACTCAAAACATTGAGCCACGCCACCACTAAGTGGCAGCAGAACCACTACACCACGCCACCACTAGGTGGCAGCAGAACCACGTCACCACTAGGTGGCAGCAGAACCACTACACTATGCCACCACTACACCACCACGAGATGACAGCAGAACCACTACACCACACCATGCCACCACTAGGTGGCAGCAGAACTACGCCACCACTAGGTGGAAACAGAACTACTACACCACGCCACCACTAGGTGGCAGCAGAACTACACCACGCCACCACTAGGTGGCAGCAGAACAACTACGCCACGCCACCACTAGGTGGCAGCAGAACCACTACTGTAATATTATCACTATTTTGTAAAAAAAAAAAAAAAAAAAAGTCATTTGTAAAACATACACCTATCCCATAGATGTATCTAGCTAAAGGAAAAGGCTGTTTTAACAACTTTGGCAGTTTCCTTCATGTCCAGGGATATAGATAAATACTATTAGGAGTCAATATGAGAGCATGCCTTTATCAATGCCCATGTGTCGTCCCAAATGGCTATTCCTTACATAGTTCAATGCTTTTAAACAGAGCCCTATGGGGGAAAATGTAGTACACTATATAGGGAACAGGGTGCTGGGCTCAGGTTAAAAGAAGTGCACTATATAGGGAACAGGGTACCATTTGTAATACATCCCATCTGACCATGCTTCCTCTCAATTCAAAAAGAAAAAGTTCCAAAGAACATATGGTTTGGTTTCTTCAGTAAATAGTAGCAAGGGCCTGGGACATCACTGATGGAGGCAGCATCTACTCTCACAACAATAGAAGGATGGGACAGCCCTTGTTGGCCTCGGTCTGCACTTTAACAGTTTAGTAAATGGAGTGTGCTCACCACCATATTTCCATGCATTGCCTAAGGGGTAAATCCTACTGTAACTTCCATTTAAGGCAAATGTCCACTTAGTCATGCATTTATTTATTTATTACCTTTATTTAACCAGGAAGGGTTAAATTTGGGTTTAATTTGGTGCGTGACGCATTGATGTCAATCTGAGACAAAGTGAAAATCAAACTGAAGTAGAAGTTAGGATTTGCTCTAATTGAACCTGCACTATATCGACACAGATCCTTATGGTCCTAAGTCCAATATTAGATACAGGCACCATAGTAGGCCATTGGGTCAGTAGGTTCTAGTACATAAACAGAAGGTCAACTGTGGCTCTTCCTCAATATTTACCCAAAATATGAGAGACTTTTGTCATCTGAGGGGTTAATGTTTCACGTTCTGGGTTGACTATCGACAGAAAACAAACAGAAAACTCCAGGTCAGTTAGTAAATGATTCTCCTTCCTATCTGCCTTGTGAGGTCACAGCCACGTCACGGTTAGGAGGGATTCCCTTTTTAGATTCTATGACCAACAGACCACTCTCACCCAAAACCAGAAAGCAGCTTGGATTCAATTTGAGCAAGATTCATTCTAAAGGGCGAGGCTAACCTTCTTGTGGCTTTTAAATACACTTTTAGAATACTCCAAATAGGAAGTACCACAATATAAATCAAACTTTATCTAGGGCACTTTTTTTCTAGAAGTGAAATAACTCATGAACTGTTTTAGGAGGTATGGTAAAGGTGATCAGAGTTGATTCAGAGTCGATTCACAGACGATTCGGTTGACTCGGTCGTGTGTCAGGAGTAGCAGCAGCAGCAGCATCGTAACCTTAGACACCAGAGGAGGCTGGTGAGGGGAGGACGGCTAATAATAATGTCTGGAATGGAGTGAATGTAATTACATCGAACACAAAGAAAACCATATATTTGATGTGTTTTGATTCCATTCATTTCGTTCCAGCCCTTGCTATGAGCCCGTCCTCCGAATTGAAGTGCCACCAGCCACCACTGATTGTAACCATAGAGACGGAATTCACAGTTGTTTTACGAGTTCACAGGACAGACTCAATGGCGTCCGCGGTCTCCCTGGGGGATTGGTGGCCTGCTGAACTCAGGGTTTGGTGCGTGACGAGCGGGGAGGTCTCCTCGGTCTCCCTGGGGGATTGGTTGCCTGCTGAACTCAGGGTTTGGTGCGTGACGAGCGGGGAGGTCTCCTCGGTCTCCCTGGGGGATTGGTGGCCTGCTGAACTCAGGGTTTGGTGCGTGACCAGCGGGGAGGTCTCCTCGTCAGCCTGGGTGTTGGCCACCGCTTCCACCAGGACCTCCGCTAGCTCCTCCTCCAGGTGTTGTTTCTTCATCTCCTGTTGGTTGATGTGGTGGAGGATCCCCGCCCCCAGGGCGTCTCCCTCCACGTTCACTACGGTGGTGGTGCGGTCCCTGCAAACATTCACGCACATAAGTACACGCACATGTACATACGCACACATACACAAAAAACGCACACGTACACACCCAAACACATACACAATTTATTAGGATACTTTTTGTCAGAAGCTAAGCAGTATATCAAGTCTGCTAAGCTGAATCAGGAGCTATCTTTAACCTGTTTGGGCTGCAAGGGGCAGTATTGAGTAGCCAGATAAAATGTGCCCATTTCAAACGGCCTCGTACTCAATTCTTGCTCGTACAATATGCATATTATTATTACTATTGGATAGAAAACACTCTCTAGTTTCTAAAACCGTTTGAATTATTTCTCTGAGTGAAACAGAACTCATTCTGCAGCACATTTCCTGACCAGGAAGTGGAAAGTCTGAAATCGATGCTCTGTTCTTCTTCCTGCCTATAAATGGGCACAAGACCTATTAGTATACATGCACGTCATACACCTTTCTCTGGGTGTCAAGAGGCTGTGAGAGAAGAAATTAGTTGATTATCTTGGTCTGAGATGGAACACATCATCTTGGAATGACGTGTCCACCATTTTCGGTACTCTGAAGAGCGCGAGCTGGACAGTGGGATTGCCTTTTGTTTAGCTGCCGTTATAGGCGACTACAATCTCCGGCTTTGATTTTATTTGATACATGTCACCATATCATCGTAAAGTATGTTTTTTCAATATGGTTTCATCAGATTATTGAAATTTTTTCGGGAGTTTTGCCGTGTTCCGTTCTCTTCCGTTTGTTGACATGGAGAGTGTCGTGCCACCCGGCTAGCGCGCTTGCTAAATGAAGAGGGAAAGTGTCCGTTCTGAATCCAAACAACGACTGTTCTGGACAAAGGACACCTTGTCCAACATTCTGATGAAAGATCAGCAAAAGTAAGACCCATTTTATGATGTTATTTCATATATCTGTCGTAGTCGCCGGCGCCCAAGTGTTTCTGGCTATTGTGCTAAGCTAATATAACGCTACATTTTTTTCCCGCTGTAAAACACTTAATAAATCGGAAATATTGTCTGGAATCACAAGATGCCTGTCTTTCATTTGCTGTACACTATGTATTTTTCAGAAATGTTTTATGATGAGTAATTAGGTATTTGACGTTGGTGTCTGTAAGTTTTATGGCTGCTTTCGGTGCAATTTCTGACTGTAGCTGCAATGTAAACTATGATTTATACCTGAAATATGCACATTTTTTTAACAAAACATATGCTATACAATAAATATGTTATCAGACTGTCATCGGATGAAGTTGTTTCTTGGTTAGTGGCTATTTATATCTTTATTTGGTCGAATTTGTGATAGCTACTGATGGAGTAAAAAACTGTTGGAGTAAAAAAAGTGGTGTCTTTTGCTAACGTGGTTAGCTAATAGATTTACATATTGTGTCTTCCCTGTAAAACATTTTAAAAATCGGACATGTTGGCTGGATTCACAAGATGTGTACCTTTCATATGCTGTATTGGACTTGTTAATGTGTGAAAGTTAAATATTTAAAAAATATATATATTTTGAATTTCGCGCCCTGCACTTGAGCTGGCTGTTGTCATAAGTGTACCGACGTCGGGCTTGCAGCCATAAGAAGTTTTAACTGTTAGCATACATCTAATGTAACATAACCACAGTTGCTATGCAGAACACATCTATTTCTGTACAGGTCTACTGTCTACTGTACAGGTCTACTGTCTACTGTACAGGTCTACTGTCTACTGTACAGGTCTACTGTCTACTGCACAGGTCTACTGTCTACTGTACAGGTCTACTGTACAGGTCTACTGTCTACTGTCTACTGTACAGGTCTACTGTACAGGTCTACTGTCTACTGTACAGGTCTACTGTACAGGTCTACTGTCTACTGTCTACTGTACATGTCTACTGTCTACTGTCTAGGTCTACTGTCTAGGTCTACTGTCTACTGTACAGGTCTACTGTCTACTGTACAGGTCTACTGCCTACTGTACAGGTCTACTGTCTACTGTACAGGTCTACTATCTACTGTACAGGTCTACTGTCTGCTGTACAGGTCTACTGTCTACGGTCTACTGTACAGGTCTACTGTCTGCTGTACAGGTCTACTGTCTGCTGTACAGGTCTACTGTCTACTGTACAGGTCTACTGTCTGCTGTACAGGTCTACTGTCTGCTGTACAGGTCTACTGTCTACTGCCTACTGTACAGGTCTACTGTCTAATGTACAGGTCTACTGTCTACTGTACAGGTCTACTGTCTACTGCCTACTGTACAGGTCTACTGTCTAATGTACAGGTCTACTGTCTACTGCCTACTGTACAGGTCTACTGTCTGCTGTACAGGTCTACTGTCTGCTGTACAGGTCTACTGTACAGGTCTACTGTCTGCTGTACAGGTCTACTGTACAGGTCTACTGTCTACTGTACAGGTCTACTGTCTACTGTACAGGTCTACTGTCTGCTGTACAGGTCTACTGTCTACTGTACAGGTCTACTGTCTGCTGTACAGGTCTACTGTCTGCTGTACAGGTCTACTGTCTACTGCCTACTGTACAGGTCTACTGTCTAATGTACAGGTCTACTGTCTACTGTACAGGTCTACTGTCTACTGCCTACTGTACAGGTCTACTGTCTAATGTACAGGTCTACTGTCTACTGCCTACTGTACAGGTCTACTGTCTGCTGTACAGGTCTACTGTCTGCTGTACAGGTCTACTGTACAGGTCTGCTGTACAGGTCTACTGTCTGCTGTACAGGTCTACTGTACAGGTCTACTGTCTACTGTACAGGTCTACTGTCTGCTGTACAGGTCTACTGTCTACTGTACAGGTGTACTGTCTGCTGTACAGGTCTACTGTACAGGTCTGCTGTACAGGTCTACTGTCTGCTGTACAGGTCTACTGTACAGGTGTACTGTCTGCTGTACAGGTCTACTGTCTGCTGTACAGGTCTACTGTCTGCTGTACAGGTCTACTGTACAGGTCTACTGTCTACTGTACAGGTCTACTGTCTGCTGTACAGGTCTACTGTCTACTGTACAGGTGTACTGTCTGCTGTACAGGTCTACTGTACAGGTCTGCTGTACAGGTCTACTATACAGGTACCATTTTTTTTTTTTTAAGTAATTTAGCAGACGCTCTTATCCAGAGCGACTTACAAGTACATACATTCATACTTTTTTTTGTACTGGCCCCCCGTGGGAATCGAACCCACAACCCTGGCGTTGCAAGCGCCATGCTCTACCAACTGAGCTACACGGGACCTGTACTGTCTACTGGTCAACTGTCTACTGTACAGGTCTACTGTCTACTGTCTACTGTACAGGTCTACTGTCTACTGTACAGGTCTACTGTCTACTGTACAGGTCTACTGTCTACTGTCTACTGTACAGTTCTACTGTCTACTGTACAGGTGTACTGTCTTCTCTACAGGTGTACTGTCTACTGTACAGGTCTACTGTCTACTGTACAGGTCTACTGTCTACTGTACAGGTCTACTGTCTACTGTACAGGTCTACTGTCTACTGTCTACTGTACAGGTCTACTGTCTACTGTACAGGTCTACTGTCTACTGTACAGGTCTACTGTCTACTGTACAGGTCTACTATACAGGTCTACTGTCTACTGTACAGGTCTACTGTCTACTGTCTACTGTACAGTTCTACTGTCTACTGTACAGGTGTACTGTCTTCTCTACAGGTGTACTGTCTACTGTACAGGTCTACTGTCTACTGTACAGGTCTACTGTCTACTGTACAGGTCTACTGTCTACTGTATGTTACTGGAATTAACATCTGATATTTTGATTTGGCAGCTGGTGAAAATGAGTGAGTACATTAAGAGTGTGTCTATGCGTGTGTGTTTGTGTCCGTGTGTGTGTGTGTGTGTGTGTGTTTGTGTCCGTGTGTGTGTGTGTGTGTGTTTGTGTCCGTGTGTGTGTGCTTGTCTGTGTGTGCGTGTATGTGTGTGTGTGCTTGTCTGTGTGTGTGCGTGTGCGTGTCTGTCTGTCTGTCTGTGTGTGTGTGTGTGTGTGTGTGTGTGTGTGTGTGTGTGTGTGTGCTTGTCTGTGTGTGCGTGTATGTGTGTGTGTGCTTGTCTGTGTGTGTGCGCGTATGTGTGTTTGTGTGTGTGTGTGTGTGCTTGTGTGTGCGTGTGCGTGTGCGTGTCTGTCTGTCTGTCTGTGTGTGTGTGTGTGTGTGTGTGTGTGTGTGTGTGTGTGTGTGTGTGTGTGTGTGTGTGCTTGTCTGTGTGTGCGTGTATGTGTGTGTGTGCTTGTCTGTGTGTGTGCGCGTATGTGTGTTTGTGTGTGTGTGTGTGCTTGTGTGTGCGTGTGCGTGTGCGTGTCTGTCTGTCTGTCTGTGTGTGTGTGTGTGTGTGTGTGTGTGTGTGTGTGTGTGTGTGTGCTTGTCCGTGTGTGTGTTTGCTGTATTGGTCCTCTATACTGTACATGTGTTACTCACACGATCCAGTCGACGGCCAGCATGAGTGACAGGTCGTTGGTGGGCAGGCCGATAGCCTCCAGGATGATGGCGATGGTGATGATACCCCCGGCTGGGATGCCCGCTGCGCCCACACTGGACGCTGTGGCTGTCACACTGTGGGGACAGAGCCACTGCATGTGATACATTGTCAGAGCATCAGACATAGGGTTGCAAAATTCCAACCCACCCTTCCTTCTGACCCCACCCACCCTTCCTTCTGACCCCACCCGCCCTTCCTTCTGTCCCCACCCACCCTTCCTTCTGACCCCACCCACCCTTCCTTCTGTCCCCACCCACCATCACTTCTGACCCCACCCACCCTTCCTTCTGACCCCACCCACCCTTCCTTCTGACCCCACCCACCCTTCCTTCTGTCCCCACCCACCATCACTTCTGACCCCACCCACCCTTCCTTCTGACCCCACCCACCCTTCCTTCTGACCCCACCCACCCTTTCTTCTTTCCCCACCCACCATTCCTTCTGTCCCCACCCACCATTCCTTCTGTCCCCACCCACCATCCCTTCTGACCCCACCCACCATTCCTTCTGTCCCCACCCACCATCCCTTCTGACCCCACCCGCCCTTCCTTCTGACCCCACCCGCCCTTCCTTCTGTCCCCACCCACCATTCCTTCTGACCCCACCCGCCCTTCCTTTCTGACCCCACCCGCCCTTCCTTTCTGACCCCACCCGCCCTTCCTTCTGTCCCCACCCACCCTTCCTTCTGACCCCACCCACCATTCATTCTGTCCCCACCCGCCCTTCCTTCTGTCCCCACCCACCATCCCTTCTGTCCCCACCCACCATTCCTTCTGACCCCACCCACCATTCCTTCTGTNCCCCACCCACCCTTCCTCCTGACCCCACCCACCCTTCCTTCTGACCCCACCCACCCTTCCTTCTGACCCCACCCACCCTTCCTTCTGACCCCACCCACCCTTCCTTCTGACCCCACCCACCCTTCCTTCTGACCCCACCCACCCTTCCTTCTGACCCCACCCATCCTTCCTTCTGACCCCACCCACCCTTCCTCCTGACCCCACCCACCCTTCCTTCTGACCCCACCCACCCTTCCTTCTGACCCCACCCACCCTTCCTTTTGACCCCACCATTCCTTCTGACCCCACCCACCCTTCCTTCTGACCCCACCCACCCTTCCTTCTGACCCCACCCACCATTCCTTCTGACCCCACCCACCATTCCTTCTGACCCCACCCACCCTTCCTTCTGACCCCACCCACCCTTCCTTCTGACCCCACCCACCCTTCCTTCTGTCCCCACCCACCCTTCCTTCTGACCCCACCCCACTCACAGGATGGTGAAGATCTGTCCGGCGTTGAGCTCTATGTTGTTGAGCTGAGCGATGAAGACAGCCGCGACACACTGGAAGATGGCAGCCCCGTCCATGTTGACGGTGGCTCCGATGGGAAGGATGAAACGACTGATCCGCTTGTCCACTCCGTTGTTCTCCTCTACACACTTCATCATGGAGGGCAGGGTGGCCGAGCTGAGGAGAGAGAGGGGGAGGGGTGGAGGGAAGGACCAGTAAGATACAGGACACAGTGGTTTAATTACAGCATATTCATCTGGAACATTTTACAGTACTTTACTAGCAACTTCAGTTCCTCTGCTTTGACAATATTTACATGAATATTCCGCAAGTGAAGATGTATTAAATAGCAAGAGAAGGAAGGGGAGAGAGGGAGAGAAATAGAGAGAGAATGAGAGCGAGAGAGAGCCACCTGAAAAACGTATTGTAGTGTAACTTGAACCAAAACCCTTCCATACAGAGAGAGGGTAAAGACCACAGAACTAGAATGAATAGAAGTCAGAGGTTACCATCCCTTCTACTCATTCTATTTCTCTGGTAAAAAGCCTCCAGGAATGTCCTGGCTCCCCATGGATTTGATTTAATGGACTGGGTTCACAGAGGTGGAGGGATTTACTGTGTAACCAGGTCACACTGGGTTCACAGAGGTGGAGGGATTTACTGGGTAATCAGGTCACACTGGGTTCACAGAGGTGGAGGGATTTACTGGGTAACCAGGTCACACTGGGTTCATAGAGGTGGAGGGATTTACTGGGTAACCAGGTCACACTGGGTTCACAGAGGTGGAGGGATTTACTGGGTAATCAGGTCACACTGGGTTCACAGAGGTGGAGGGATTTACTGGGTAATCAGGTCACACTGGGTTCATAGAGGTGGAGGGATTTACTGTGTAACCAGGTCACACTGGGTTCATAGAGGTGGAGGGATTTACTGGGTAACCAGGTCACACTGGGTTCATAGAGGTGGAGGGATTTACTGGGTAACCAGGTCACACTGGGTTCATAGAGGTGGAGGGATTTACTGGGTAATCAGGTCACACTGGGTTCACAGAGGTGGAGGGATTTACTGGGTAATCAGGTCACACTGGGTTCACAGAGGTGGAGGGATTTACTGGGTAACCAGGTCACACTGGGTTCATAGAGGTGGAGGGATTTACTGGGTAACCAGGTCACACTGGGTTCATAGAGGTGGAGGGATTTACTGGGTAACCAGGTCACACTGGGTTCATAGAGGTGGAGGGATTTACTGGGTAACCAGGTCACACTGGGTTCATAGAGGTGGAGGGATTTACTGGGTAATCAGGTCACACTGGGTTCACAGAGGTGGAGGGATTTACTGGGTAATCAGGTCACACTGGGTTCACAGAGGTGGAGGGATTTACTGGGTAACCAGGTCACACTGGGTTCATAGAGGTGGAGGGATTTACTGGGTAACCAGGTCACACTGGGTTCATAGAGGTGGAGGGATTTACTGGGTAACCAGGTCACACTGGGTTCATAGAGGTGGAGGGATTTACTGGGTAACCAGGTCACACTGGGTTCACAGAGGTGGAGGGATTTACTGGGTAACCAGGTCACACTGGGTTCACAGAGGTGGAGGGATTTACTGGGTAACCAGGTCACACTGGGTTCACAGAGGTGGAGAGATTTACTGGGTAACCAGGTCACACTGGGTTCATAGAGGTGGAGGGATTTACTGGGTAATCAGGTCACACTGGGTTCATAGAGGTGGAGAGATTTACTGGGTAACCAGGTCACACTGGGTTCATAGAGGTGGAGGGATTTACTGGGTAACCAGGTCACACTGGGTTCATAGAGGTGGAGGGATTTACTGGGTAACCAGGTCACACTGGGTTCACTGAGGTGGAGGGATTTACTGGGTAACCAGGTCACACTGGGTTCACAGAGGTGGAGGGATTTACTGTGTAACCAGGTCACACTGGGTTCATAGAGGTGGAGGGATTTACTGGGTAACCAGGTCACACTGGGTTCATAGAGGTGGAGGGATTTACTGGGTAATCAGGTCACACTGGGTTCATAGAGGTGGAGGGATTTACTGGGTAACCAGGTCACACTGGGTTCATAGAGGTGGAGGGATTTACTGGGTAACCAGGTCACACTGGGTTCACAGAGGTGGAGGGATTTACTGGGTAACCAGGTCACACTGGGTTCACAGAGGTGGAGGGATTTACTGTGTAACCAGGTCACACTGGGTTCATAGAGGTGGAGGGATTTACTGGGTAACCAGGTCACACTGGGTTCATAGAGGTGGAGGGATTTACTGGGTAATCAGGTCACACTGGGTTCATAGAGGTGGAGGGATTTACTGGGTAATCAGGTCACACTGGGTTCATAGAGGTGGAGGGATTTACTGGGTAACCAGGTCACACTGGGTTCATAGAGGTGGAGGGATTTACTGGGTAACCAGGTCACACTGGTTTGTTACTGTTTATTACTGTTTGTACGTTGATTGGCTGCTTTGTGTGTTTGAGCTGATCTGAATCCTATGCAAAAAGCTCTTAAACGATGCCGAATAATAATTATTTTCCCGACACTGGTCAAAGACCCAAATAAGATTACTTTGAATATAGCCAAAAGGAACGTGAGAAGATAATTGTATCGGAGTCCCTTTTTGATATGCCGGGGGGTAATTCTGACCTCTCGAAAGAACTGTTAAACTTATCTAAGCGCCAGACACGAGAATGTATCTACATATAGTCACTCTTAGTGATTATGTGCGTCAAGGCATTATTCCACGGGGACTCAGGTGGCAAAAATAACCATCATTGGGACAGCGCACAGATGATTTCTGGGAGCGCTGGTGTGCCATCCTGAACAAATGCTCGATTGATTTAATGACATGAATTGTTGACTAGTTGAAAAAGCATTTGATTGAAATGGATTGAAGAGAAACACACAGCTCTGCAAGGAGCTGTTAATGATGATGTCATATTCAATGAACTGATGACAACTAACCAAGCGCTCCAGGACAAGTTGTCTGCAGAAATAAAGGAACTTATAATCAAGAAATTCAACCAAGACAAAAAAGACAAGGCCGAGGACAAAGTCTACTTCTGGAGAAACCCTGATAAAAGAGGTCCTGCTCCTCCTCTCCATGACAGACGCAGGAGAGATGCTGTTTCCTTCTATCCACCCCGTCTGACCAACACTACAACCAGCGCCTCATCTGCTTCCAGTGCCAGTTCTTCTATCCACCCCGTCTGACCAACACTACAACCAGCACCTCATCTGCTTCCAGTGCCAGTTCTTCTATCCACCCCGTCTGACCAACACTACAACCAGCGCCTCATCTGCTTCCAGTGACAGTTCTTCTATCCACCCCGTCTGACCAACACTACAACCAGCGCCTCATCTGCTTCCAGTGACAGTTCTTCTATCCACCCCGTCTGACCAACACTACAACCAGCGCCTCATCTGCTTCCAGTGACAGTTCTTCTATCCACCCCGTCTGACCAACACTACAACCAGCGCCTCATCTGCTTCCAGTGACAGTTCTTCTATCCACCTCGTCTGACCAACACTACAACCAGCACCTCATCTGCTTCCAGTGACAGTTCTTCTATCCACCTCGTCTGACCAACACTACAACCAGCACCTCATCTGCTTCCAGTGACAGTTCTTCTATCCACCCCGTCTGACCAACACTACAACCAGCACCTCATCTGCTTCCAGTGACAGTTCTTCTATCCACCCCGTCTGACCAACACTACAACCAGCGCCTCATCTGCTTCCAGTGCCAGTTCTTCTATCCACCCCGTCTGACCAACACTACAACCAGCGCCTCATCTGCTTCCAGTGCCAGTTCTTCTATCCACCTCGTCTGACCAACACTACAACCAGCGCCTCATCTACTTCCAGTGGCAGAGAGACTAGGCCGACGGAAGCGCGGAGGTGGCCGCAGACAGGCGCACCGACGAGATGCCGCACCCGAAGGGGTAAGAAGAAACGACTACCAGAGGCAGAGGGGACCGTTCACACGGTCCCAGAACCCACGAGACTGAGTGTCTTCAATTTATCAAGCAAGATATTGAGCCCTGCCCATGTCTCCTTGCTTTGTAAAGGACACCAGCAGTATGATCTCAGAACAGCTCCCCTCCTTTGTAAAGGACACCAGCAGTATGATCTCAGAACAGCTCCCCTCCTTTGTAAAGGACACCAGCAATATGATCTCAGAACAGCTCCCCTCCTTTGTAAAGGACACCAGCAGTATGATCTCAGAACAGCTCCCCTCCTTTGTAAAGGACACCAGCAGTATGGTCTCAGAACAGCTCCCCTCCTTTGTAAAGGACACCAGCAGTATGATCTCAGAACAGCTCCCCTCCTTTGTAAAGGACACCAGCAGTATGATCTCAGAACAGCTCCCCTCCTTTGTAAAGGACACCAGCAATATGATCTCAGAACAGCTCCCCTCCTTTGTAAAGGACACCAGCAGTATGGTCTCAGAACAGCTCCCCTCCTTTGTAAAGGACACCAGCAGTATGATCTCAGAACAGCTCCCCTCCTTTGTAAAAGAGACTAGCAGTATGATCTCAGAACAGCCCCCCTTTGTAAAGGACACCAGCAGTATGATCTCAGAACAGCTCCCCTTTGTAAAAGACACCAGCAGTATGATCTCAGAACAGCTCCCCTCCTTTGTAAAGGACACCAGCAGTATGGTCTCAGAACAGCTCCCCTCCTTTGTAAAAGACACCAGCAGTATGGTCTCAGAACAGCTCCCCTCCTTTGTAAAAGACACCAGCAGTATGGTCTCAGAACAGCTCCCCTCCTTTGTAAAGGACACCAGCAGTATGGTCTCAGAACAGCTCCCCTCCTTTGTAAATGACACCAGCAGTATGATCTCAGAACAGCTCCCCTCCTTTGTAAAGGACACCAGCAGTATGATCTCAGAACAGCTCCCCTCCTTTGTAAAAGACACCAGCAGTATGGTCTCAGAACAGCTCCCCTCCTTTGTAAAGGACACCAGCAGTATGATCTCAGAACAGCTCCCCTCCTTTGTAAAGGACACCAGCAATATGATCTCAGAACAGATCCCCTCCTTTGTAAAGGACACCAGCAGTATGGTCTCAGAACAGCTCCCCTCCTTCGTAAAGGACACCAGCAATATGATCTCAGAACAGCTCCCCTTTTTAAAGGACACCAGCAGTATGATCTCAGAACAGCTCCCCTTTGTAAAAGACACCAGCAGTATGGTCTCAGAACAGCTCCCCATTGTAAAGGACACCAGCAGTATGATCTCAGAACAGCTCCCCTCCTTTGTAAAAGACACCAGCAGTATGATCTCAGAACAGCTCCCCTCCTTTGTAAAGGACACCAGCAGTATGATCTCAGAACAGCTCCCCTCCTTTGTAAAGGACACCAGCAGTATGGTCTCAGAACAGCTCCCCTCCTTTGTAAAAGACACCAGCAGTATGGTCTCAGAACAGCTCCCCACCTTTGTAAAAGACACCAGCAGTATGGTCTCAGAACAGCTCCCCTCCTTTGTAAAGGACACCAGCAGTATGATCTCAGAACAGCTCCCCTCCTTTGTAAAGGACACCAGCAGTATGATCTCAGAACAGCTCCCCTCCTTTGTAAAGGACACCAGCAGTATGGTCTCAGAACAGCTCCCCTCCTTTGTAAAAGACACCAGCAGTATGGTCTCAGAACAGCTCCCCTCCTTTGTAAAAGACACCAGCAGTATGGTCTCAGAACAGCTCCCCTCCTTTGTAAAGGACACCAGCAGTATGATCTCAGAACAGCTCCCCTCCTTTGTAAAGGACACCAGCAATATGATCTCAGAACAGCTCCCCTTTTTAAAGGACACCAGCAGTATGATCTCAGAACAGCTCCCCTCCTTTGTAAAGGACACCAGCAGTATGATCTCAGAACAGCTCCCCTCCTTTGTAAAGGACACCAGCAGTATGATCTCAGAACAGCTCCCCTTTTTAAAGGACACCAGCAGTATGATCTCAGAACAGCTCCCCTCCTTTGTAAAAGACACCAGCAGTATGATCTCAGAACAGCTCCCCTTTTTAAAGGACACCAGCAGTATGATCTCAGAACAGCTCCCCTCCTTTGTAAAAGACACCAGCAGTATGATCTCAGAACAGCTCCCCTCCTTTGTAAAGGACACCAGCAGTATGATCTCAGAACAGCTCCCCTTTTTAAAGGACACCAGCAGTATGATCTCAGAACAGATCCCCTCCTTTGTAAAAGACACCAGCAGTATGATCTCAGAACAGCTCCCCTCCTTTGTAAAGGACACCAGCAGTATGATCTCAGAACAGCTCTCCTTTGTAAAGGACACCAGCAGTATGATCTCAGAACAGCTCCCCTCCTTTGTAAAGGACACCAGCAGTATGGTCTCAGAACAGCTCCCCATTGTAAAGGACACCAGCAGTATGATCTCAGAACAGATCCCCTCCTTTGTAAAAGACACCAGCAGTATGGTCTCAGAACAGCTCCCCTCCTTTGTAAAGGACACCAGCAGTATGATCTCAGAACAGATCCCCTCCTTTGTAAAAGACACCAGCAGTATGATCTCAGAACAGCTCCCCTCCTTTGTAAAGGACACCAGCAGTATGATCTCTATTATTGAATCTCTTGATCCTCTCCCTGAGAATACATTGTTAGTTACTTTTGATGTTGAGTCGTTATACATTAATATTCCCCACGAGGGCGGTATTGAAGCTATGGAACATTTTCTTCCTCAACGTGACCCTAATGAACTACCTTCCAGTGCATGCATTATAACATTGGTTGAAATAGTACTCACACACAACTACTTCATGTTTCTAAATGATTTCTTTATTCAGACGAAGGGTACTGCTATGGGATTCCCCATGGCTCCTAACTATGCTAATTTCTATGTGGGTTACATGGAGAAACAGTCCATTTTCGATCCTCTCAAAAAACAATTATTGCCTAACATCATTATTTGGAAATGGTATATTGATTATATTTTTGTTCTATAGAGGGGTGATGCAAAACAGCTCCAGGCATTCCATACTTTTCTTAACTCTTGTTCTGAGCACCTGAGATTTACTATGCAATCTGATACACGTCAAATCAGTTTCCTTGATCTTCTGATCCTGTGTGAGGATAATGTTCTATACACAGATCTTTACAGGAAACCTACTGATCGTAACAGCTTGTTGAGGGCTGACAGTTGTCACCCACTTCCCTTGAAAAAGAGTTTGCCCTACAGCCAATTCTGTCGAATCAAAAGAATTTGCAAAAAATAATCAGATTTCGTGTCACGACTTCCGCCAAAGTCGGTCCCTCTTCTTGTTCGGGCGGCATTCGGCGGTCGACGTCACCGGCTTTCTAGCCACCGCCGATCCACTTTTCATTTTCCATTTGTTCTGTCTTTGTCTTATCACACCTGGCTTCACTCAATCAATGACTTGTTTATTATTTAACCCTCTGTTCCCCATGTTGTATTTGTGAGTGATTGTTTATTGTGTTTTCGGTCCGTCATGGTGGGCTCGTGATGTTACTTTCTACATTTGTCATTTTGAGTAAAAGTACGTTGATTACTCATATTTACTGTCCTGCGCCTGACTCTCTACACCAGCTACACACAGGACCCTTACATTTCCACAGAAATATGGCTGAGACGCAAATACAATTCAAGGAGAGGGGGTACAGAAATGGTCAGATTAATATTGGCATTGAGAAAATTCAAAGCAAACCGAGACATGACCTTTTTCAAGGACAGTCTCACAAAAGACGTATTCTGGCGTTCTAACTACCCGCTATTCAAGGTGCTCTGAACAAATTAAGGGAATCGTTCACAAATATTGGCACATTCTAAGCTCCGATGATAGTAACAGTAATGTGTTTTTGGACCTTCCCTTGATCGTATTCTCGCTGGGCAGAAATCTCAGAGATCAATTGGTAAACTCTGATTTACCACCCCAAGATATCCCTTCACAACGTCTATTTGCACCCCTACTGGATAGAAACTACAAGTGTAATGGCTGTTATCGATGTAATGGCACTTACAAATGTAGATCCTTCAAACTCCCCCAAACAGGGAAACAGATCCCAATCAAAGGTGTTATCACGTGCTCCACTAAGGCAGTATTTATCTTATAACTTGTCCTTGTGGTAAAAATTATGTGGGTAAAACAAAGCACGAATTAAAAGTATGAATCTCGGAGCGTCGTAGCACCATTAAGTGACAAAACTCAACGTACCCAGTCGCGGCCCACTTTTTGGAAGAAAACTACTCGATTTCGTCACTACGTTATATCGACATCGAACATGTCACCCTCCCTAGGAGAGGGGGTGACCTCGACAATTTATTGTTAAAATGAGAGGCTGCCTGGATCTTTAATTTAAAGACTCTTGCTCCCTTCGGTCTCAACGTAGATTTTGATATGAAGCCATTCTTGTGATTATTGTGATTTTGCTATTGTAAATGTTTGTAGACTTATGTAGCCACATAGTGTACGATCATAGATACAATCATTCATGTTTTTGATATGTTATTTTTATATCTGAGAATTAACCAATGATATCAGGCCACACCCGGCCATGATTACAGGCACCTTTGTGTGTCCTTTGGCACTATATAAACTAGTGACGAAACGTTGGTTATTAGGTTATTCAATTATTGCATCTGAGCTCTTAGAGTGTACGCCTCTCCTTTCATTTTTCAAGTGTTCTACTCCGCTAGCCAGCACCTTACCTAAATTGGTGTGTGTTTCTTTCTCCTCTAGATTATTATGTTGTCATGTCTTCCCTAGACAGGTAGGCAGAGGAATACCTAGTACCTGGACAGGCAGAGCAATAGTACCTGGACAGGCAGAGGGATACCTAGTACCTGGACAGGCAGAGGAATACCTAGTACCTGGACAGGCAGAGGAATACCTAGTACCTGGACAGGCAGAGGAATACCTAGTACCTGGACAGGCAGAGGGATAGTACCTGGACAGGCAGGGGGATAGTACCTGGACAGGCAGAGGGATAGTACCTGGACTGGCAGAGCGATAGTACATGGACAGGCAGAGGGATAGTACATGGACAGGCAGAGGGATAGTACCTGGACAGGCAGAGCGATAGTACCTGGACAGGCAGAGCGATAGTACCTGGACAGGCAGAGGGATAGTACATGGACAGGCGGAGGGATAGTACATGGACAGGCAGGTGGATAGAACCTGGACAGGTGGAGGGATAGTACCTGGACAGGTGGAGGGATAGTACCTGGACAGGCAGAGGGATAGTATGTGGACAGGCAGAGGGATAGTACCTGGACTGGTGGAGGGATAGTACCTGGACTGGTGGAGGGATAGTACCTGGACTGGTGGAGGGATAGTACCTGGACAGGTGGAGGGATAGTACCTGGACAGGTGGAGGGATAGTACCTGGGCTGGTGGAGGGATACTACCTGGACTGGTGGAGGGATAGTACCTGGACAGGCAGGGGGATAGTACCTGGACAGGCAGGGGATAGTACCTGGACAGGCAGGGGGATAGTTCCTGGACAGGCAGGGGGATAGTACCTGGACAGGCAGGAGGATAGTACCTGGACAGGCAGGAGGATAGTACCTGGACAGGCAGAGCGATAGTACATGGACAGGCAGAGCGATAGTACCTGGACAGGCAGAGCGATAGTACCTGGACAGGCAGAGGGATAGTACATGGACAGGCAGAGGGATAGTACATGGACAGGCAGAGGGATAGTACCTGGACAGGCAGAGGGATAGTACCTGGACAGGCAGAGGGATAGTACCTGGACAGGCAGAGGGATAGTACATGGACAGGCAGAGGGATAGTACATGGACAGGCAGAGGGATAGTACATGGACAGGCAGAGGGATAGTACATGGACAGGCAGAGGGATAGTACATGGACAGGCAGAGCGATAGTACCTGGACAGGCAGAGCGATAGTACCTGGACAGGCAGAGGGATAGTACCTGGACAGGCAGAGGGATAGTACGTGGACAGGCAGAGGGATAGTACCTGGACAGGCAGAGTGATAGTACCTGGACAGGCAGAGGGATAGTACCTGGACAGGCAGAGGGATAGTACATGGACAGACAGAGGGATAGTACCTGGACAGGCAGAGCGATAGTACATGGACAGACAGAGGGATAGTACCTGGACAGGCAGAGCGATAGTACCTGGACAGGCAGAGGGATAGTACCTGGACAGGCAGAGCGATAGTACCTGGACAGGCAGAGGGATAGTACCTGGACAGGCAGAGCGATAGTACATGGACAGGCAGAGGGATAGTACGTGGACAGGCAGAGGGATAGTACCTGGACAGGCAGAGGGATAGTACCTGGACAGGCAGAGGGATAGTACCTGGACAGGCAGAGGGATAGTACCTGGACAGGCAGAGGGATAGTACCTGGACTGGTGGAGGGATAGTACCTGGACAGGCAGAGGGATAGTACCTGGACAGGCAGGGGGATAGTACCTGGACAGGCAGAGGGATAGTACGTGGACAGGCAGAGGGATAGTACCTGGACAGGCGGAAGGATAGTACCTGGACTGGTGGAGGGATAGTACCTGGACTGGCAGGGGGATAGTACCTGGACTGGTGGAGGGATAGTACCTGGACAGGCAGGGGGATAGTACCTGGACAGTCAGGGGGATAGTACCTGGACAGGTGGAGGGATAGTACCTGGACAGGCGGAGGGATAGTACGTGGACAGGCAGAGGGATAGTACCTGGACTGGTGGAGGGATAGTACCTGGACTGGTGGAGGGATAGTATCTGGACTGGTGGAGGGATAGTACCTGGACAGGTGGAGGGATAGTACCTGGACAGGCAGGGGGATAGTACCTGGACTGGTGGAGGGATAGTATCTGGACTGGTGGAGGGATAGTACCTGGACTGGTGGAGGGATAGTACCTGGACAGGCAGAGGGATAGTACCTGGACAGGCAGAGGGATAGTACCTGGACAGGCAGGGGGATAGTACCTGGACAGGCAGGGGGATAGTACCTGGACAGGTGGAGGGATAGTACCTGGACAGGCAGGGGGATAGTACCTGGACTGGTGGAGGGATAGTATCTGGACTGGTGGAGGGATAGTACCTGGACAGGTGGAGGGATAGTACCTGGACAGGCAGAGCGATAGTACCTGGACAGACAGAGGGATAGTACCTGGACTGGTGGAGGGATAGTACCTGGACAGGCAGGGGGATAGTACCTGGACAGGCAGAGGGATAGTACCTGGACAGGCAGGGGGATAGTACCTGGACAGACAGGGGGATAGTACCTGGACTGGTGGAGGGATAGTACCTGGACAGGCAGAGGGATAGTACCTGGACAGGCAGGGGGATAGTACCTGGACTGGTGGAGGGATAGTACCTGGACTGGTGGAGGGATAGTACCTGGACTGGTGGAGGGATAGTACCTGGACTGGTGGAGGGATAGTACCTGGACTGGTGGAGGGATAGTACCTGGACTGGTGGAGGGATAGTACCTGGACTGGTGGAGGGATAGTACCTGGACTGGTGGAGGGATAGTACCTGGACTGGTGGAGGGATAGTACCTGGACAGGTGGAGGGATAGTACCTGGACTGGTGGAGGGATAGTACCTGGACTGGTGGAGGGATAGTACCTGGACAGGTGGAGGGATAGTACCTGGACAGGTGGAGGGATAGTACCTGGACAGGTGGAGGGATAGTACCTGGACAGGCAGGGGGATAGTACCTGGACAGGCAGAGGGATAGTACCTGGACTGGTGGAGGGGTAGTACCTGGACTGGATAGTACCTGGACTGGTGGAGGGATAGTACCTGGACAGGTGGAGGGATAGTACCTGGACAGGCAGGGGGATAGTACCTGGACTGGTGGAGGGATAGTACCTGGACTGGTGGAGGGATAGTACCTGGACAGGTGGAGGGATAGTACCTGGACAGGCAGGGGGATAGTACCTGGACTGGTGGAGGGATATTACCTGGACTGGCGGAGGGATAGTACCTGGACAGGCAGGGGGATAGTACATGGACAGGCAGAGGGATAGTGCCTGGACAGGCAGAGGGATAGTACCTGGACAGGCAGAGGGATAGTGCCGGGACAGGCAGAGGGATAGTGCCTGGACAGGCAGAGGGATAGTACCTGGACAGGCAGAGGGATAGTACCTGGACAGGCAGAGGGATAGTACCTGGACAGGCAGGGGGATAGTACCTGGACTGGTAGAGGGATAGTACCTGGACTGGTGGAGGGATAGTACCTGGACAGGCAGGGGGATAGTACCTGGACTGGTGGAGGGATAGTATCTGGACTGGTGGAGGGATAGTACCTGGACTGGTGGAGGGATAGTACCTGGACAGGCAGAGGGATAGTACCTGGACAGGCAGAGGGATAGTACCTGGACAGGCAGGGGGATAATACCTGGACAGGCAGGGGGATAGTACCTGGACAGGTGGAGGGATAGTACCTGGACAGGCAGGGGGATAGTACCTGGACTGGTGGAGGGATAGTATCTGGACTGGTGGAGGGATAGTACCTGGACAGGTGGAGGGATAGTACCTGGACAGGCAGAGCGATAGTACCTGGACAGACAGAGGGATAGTACCTGGACTGGTGGAGGGATAGTACCTGGACAGGCAGGGGGATAGTACCTGGACAGGCAGAGGGATAGTACCTGGACAGGCAGGGGGATAGTACCTGGACAGACAGGGGGATAGTACCTGGACTGGTGGAGGGATAGTACCTGGACAGGCAGAGGGATAGTACCTGGACAGGCGGGGGGATAGTACCTGGACTGGTGGAGGGATAGTACCTGGACTGGTGGAGGGATAGTACCTGGACTGGTGGAGGGATAGTACCTGGACTGGTGGAGGGATAGTACCTGGACTGGTGGAGGGATAGTACCTGGACTGGTGGAGGGATAGTACCTGGACTGGTGGAGGGATAGTACCTGGACAGGTGGAGGGATAGTACCTGGACTGGTGGAGGGATAGTACCTGGACTGGTGGAGGGATAGTACCTGGACAGGTGGAGGGATAGTACCTGGACAGGTGGAGGGATAGTACCTGGACAGGTGGAGGGATAGTACCTGGACAGGCAGGGGGATAGTACCTGGACAGGCAGAGGGATAGTACCTGGACTGGTGGAGGGGTAGTACCTGGACTGGATAGTACCTGGACTGGTGGAGGGATAGTACCTGGACAGGTGGAGGGATAGTACCTGGACAGGCAGGGGGATAGTACCTGGACTGGTGGAGGGATAGTACCTGGACTGGTGGAGGGATAGTACCTGGACAGGTGGAGGGATAGTACCTGGACAGGCAGAGGGATAGTACCTGGACTGGTGGAGGGATATTACCTGGACTGGCGGAGGGATAGTACCTGGACAGGCAGGGGGATAGTACATGGACAGGCAGAGGGATAGTGCCTGGACAGGCAGAGGGATAGTACCTGGACAGGCAGAGGGATAGTGCCTGGACAGGCAGAGGGATAGTGCCTGGACAGGCAGAGGGATAGTACCTGGACAGGCAGAGGGATAGTACCTGGACAGGCAGGGGGATAGTACCTGGACTGGTAGAGGGATAGTACCTGGACTGGTGGAGGGATAGTACCTGGACAGGCAGGGGGATAGTACCTGGACAGGCAGGGGGATAGTACCTTGACTGGTGGAGGGATAGTACCTGGACTGGTGGAGGGATAGTACCTGGACAGGCAGGGGGATAGTACCTGGACTGGTGGAGGGATAGTACCTGGACAGGCAGGGGGATAGTACCTGGACTGGTGGAGGGATAGTACCTGGACAGGCAGAGGGATAGTACCTGGACAGGCAGGGGGATAGTACCTGGACAGGCAGGGGGATAGTACCTGGACAGGTGGAGGGATAGTACCTGGACAGGCAGGGGGATAGTACTGCCTGGACTGGTGGAGGGATAGTACCTGGACAGGTGGAGGGATAGTACCTGGACAGGCAGAGCGATAGTACCTGGACAGACAGAGGGATAGTACCTGGACTGGTGGAGGGATAGTACCTGGACAGGCAGGGGGATAGTACCTGGACAGGCAGAGGGATAGTACCTGGACAGGCAGGGGGATAGTACCTGGACAGGCAGGGGGATAGTACCTGGACTGGTGGAGGGATAGTACCTGGACAGGCAGAGGGATAGTACCTGGACAGGCAGGGGGATAGTACCTGGACTGGTGGAGGGATAGTACCTGGACTGGTGGAGGGATAGTACCTGGACTGGTGGAGGGATAGTACCTGGACTGGTGGAGGGATAGTACCTGGACTGGTGGAGGGATAGTACCTGGACTGGTGGAGGGATAGTACCTGGACTGGTGGAGGGATAGTACCTGGACTGGTGGAGGGATAGTACCTGGACTGGTGGAGGGATAGTACCTGGACTGGTGGAGGGATAGTACCTGGACAGGTGGAGGGATAGTACCTGGACTGGTGGAGGGATAGTACCTGGACTGGTGGAGGGATAGTACCTGGACTGGTGGAGGGATAGTACCTGGACAGGTGGAGGGATAGTACCTGGACAGGCAGGGGGATAGTACCTGGACAGACAGAGGGATAGTACCTGGACTGGTGGAGGGGTAGTACCTGGACTGGATAGTACCTGGACTGGTGGAGGGATAGTACCTGGACAGGTGGAGGGATAGTACCTGGACAGGCAGGGGGATAGTACCTGGACTGGTGGAGGGATAGTACCTGGACTGGTGGAGGGATAGTACCTGGACAGGTGGAGGGATAGTACCTGGACAGGCAGGGGGATAGTACCTGGACTGGTGGAGGGATATTACCTGGACTGGCGGAGGGATAGTACCTGGACAGGCAGGGGGATAGTACATGGACAGGCAGAGGGATAGTGCCTGGACAGGCAGAGGGATAGTACCTGGACAGGCAGAGGGATAGTGCCTGGACAGGCAGAGGGATAGTGCCTGGACAGGCAGAGGGATAGTACCTGGACAGGCAGAGGGATAGTACCAGGACAGGCAGAGGGATAGTACCTGGACAGGCAGAGGGATAGTACCTGGACAGGCAGAGGGATAGTACCTGGACAGGCAGAGGGATAGTACCTGGACATGCAGGGGGATAGTACCTGGACAGGCAGAGGGATAGTACCTGGACTGGTGGAGGGATAGTACCTGGACAGGCAGGGGGATAGTACCTGGACTGGTAGAGGGATAGTACCTGGACTGGTGGAGGGATAGTACCTGGACAGGCAGGGGGATAGTACCTGGACAGGCAGGGGGATAGTACCTGGACTGGTGGAGGGATAGTACCTGGACTGGTGGAGGGATAGTACCTGGACTGGTGGAGGGATAGTACCTGGACAGGCAGGGGGATAGTACCTGGACTGGTGGAGGGATAGTACCTGGACAGGCAGGGGGATAGTACCTGGACTGGTGGAGGGATAGTACCTGGACTGGTGGAGGGATAGTACCTGGACTGGTGGAGGGATAGTACCTGGACAGGCAGGGGGATAGTACCTGGACTGGTGGAGGGATAGTACCTGGACTGGTGGAGGGATAGTACCTGGACTGGTGGAGGGATAGTACCTGGACAGGCAGAGGGATAGTACCTGGACAGGCAGAGGGATAGTACCTGGACAGGCAGGGGGATAGTACCTGGACTGGTGGAGGGATAGTACCTGGACAGGCAGAGGGATAGTACCTGGACAGGCGGAGGGATAGTACCTGGACTGGTAGAGGGATAGTACCTGGACAGGCAGAGGGTTAGTACCTGGACAGGCAGAGGGATAGTACCTGGACAGGCAGAGGGATAGTACCTGGACAGGCAGAGGGATAGTACCTGGACATGCAGGGGGATAGTACCTGGACAGGCAGAGGGATAGTACCTGGACATGCAGGGGGATAGTACCTGGACAGGCAGGGGGATAGTACCTGGACTGGTGGAGGGATAGTACCTGGACTGGTGGAGGGATAGTACCTGGACTGGTGGAGGGGTAGTACCTGGACTGGTGGAGGGATACAGTAACAGAGGCCTACCTGGAGCAGGTGGCAAAGGCGGTGGTGAAGGGCGTGATGAGGCCGGACAGGAAGCTGAAGGGGTTCTTGCGTGTGAACCCAAAGTAGATGAGAGGCAGGACGACCCCCCCGTGGATGATATGACCCAGGACGGAGGCGAATATGTATTTCCCCAGACTGGTCACCAACAGAACCACATCCTCCATCTCCACTATCTTACTACCCACCAGGAACATGATTCCGAACGGGACGTACCTGAGGTAGGAGAAATATAGAATGTATACCATTTGGTGAGGTGATGATTAACAGAATATTTATTTTTGCTGCAGATTTATTTGAAAGGAAAAGCTAAAATATTTATCAGAAATGTAATTAAATGTTAAATTTGATTCAACATAAGTAGGCACCTTCCCAGTCAAAAAGTAGCTTCTCATTTCAGAGTCAAATGCATAGCGTCAGCAGCCTACAACACCTCCTGCACTTCTTAAGGAATAAACAGTACGGACTTTATCTAGTGAGCCATCAGAAGCTCCTCTTGTTTTCCCTTGGGAATAGTCTTGGGAACCAGGAGAGGCTAATCACATGATCTGGGTTGTTTAAGGTCACTCACCACATGATCCAGGACACCAGCACCATGGTGGCTTCATTGAAAGCATTGAAGAAGCGTATGAGCTCCTCCCCCTCCTCTCCCAGCTTCCTCAGTGCCACCCCAAACACCATGGCAAAGAGAACCAGGCCCAAGATGTTCATACCATCTGGTTCTGTGCCCACAGGAACCTACATAGAACACATAACACACTTTTGTTTATGTATGGTTGTTATTTAAAATATATATATAATCAAAACACAGAACATCATAACACAGAATATCAAAACACATAAAATAGAACATTAGACCATAAATCATCAGAACACAGAACATCAAAACACAGAATATCAGAACACATAAAATAAAACATTAGAACATAAAACATCAGAACACATAACATTTACATTTACATTTAAGTCATTTAGCAGACGCTCTTATCCAGAGCGACTTACAAATTGGTGCATTCACCTTATGACATCCATAAAATAGAACATTAAAACATAAGAACACAGAACATCATAACAAAGAACACAGAACATCAGAACATCAGAGCATAAAACATCAGAACACAGAACATCAGAACATCAGAGCATAAAACATCAGAACATAAAACATCAGAACACAGAACATCAGAACATAGCCTTTCAGTTTATTTGATTCAGTAGGCTACCATTTAAATAGCCTCCTCAAATGATATTCAGCCCAGAGAAAAGAGCAATGCTCCCATTGACCCCTTTAGGGGGGACCCACCACTATTAGCACTGGTCCGAGGAGGGTCTGCCATGTCTGTTCATCAGTACCCCTCATAGACTGGTAATTCGCTGTCAATTAATGAGCCAAGCATTTCTATGGGAGCGTCCCAAATGGTACCATAATCCTTATAAAGCGCCATAGGGCCCTGGTTAAAAGTAGGGCACTATATAGGTAATAGAATGGCATTTGGGATGCATTCCCTTGTCAGTCTGACAGCTGGGTACAAGAGGGCGATTCAGAAAGGGACTGGCTCTGTCCCCTCCGATCCTTGTCACCTCTCCCAGTCTTCTCTTCCTCCGCGGGCCCTGTGACAGCTGGGCCAAACTACCCAGCTGAGTGATGACATGGCTGGGCTTCCTTCCAGCCTCGCTGGGAGGTCAGGTCAACAAATCAGGAAAATGGTCACGTTCCAAGCCGACTACAGTGCAGTGGAGCTGCGCACATTAACCCTTGCATGCTGGTGATCTGTGTGGTTTGTTGGCATTTAGTTTCTTTGGGACATCCTCCCCTGTGAAGTGCCTACATGTTTTCACCTCATGAACCTCCTTGGGATCAAAACGTTGTCAACAGAGGTGATGGTTGGGAGCATCTGCAGGAACAGGGTGTGCAGGCCTTTCTGTTCTTTATACATCTGCAGGAACAGGGTGTGCAGGCCTTTCTGTTCTTTATACATCTGTAGGAACAGGGTGTACAGGCCTTTCTGTTCTTTATACATCTGCAGGAACAGGGTGTACAGGCCTTTCTGTTCTTTATACATCTGTAGGAACAGGGTGTGCAGGCCTTTCTGTTCTTTATACATCTGTAGGAACAGGGTGTGCAGGCCTTTCTGTTATTTATACATCTGTAGGAACAGGGTGTGCAGGCCTTTCTGTTCTTTATACATCTGCAGGAACAGGGTGTGCAGGCCTTTCTGTTCTTTATACATCTGCAGGAACAGGGTGAACAGGCCTTTCTGTTCTTTATACATCTGCAGGAACAGGGTGTGCAGGCCTTTCTGTTCTTTATACATCTGTAGGAACAGGGTGTGCAGGCCTTTCTGTTCTTTTTACATCTGTAGGCTTTTAAAATGGTAGACTACTGAATCTTCCTCAGACAGGTGGGAGCTCATATCATCTGTGCTGACTGGACCATGACATGAGTATCTTGGTGATACAGAATTTGTTCACTTTTTTTAAAGGTCTTCTGAAATTCACACAGAAATAAAAACAGAGAAAAGATTCTGTCACCACGTTTTCCTGTAGTGATGATTGACCTTCTCACCCCAGCTCTGTACACATGCACACATACACACAGACAAACACACACTCAGCAATGCCAACCAGCCACTACGTCTGAGTGTATCTGGACAAAGGGCGCTCCAGGAATATATCCTTGCCAGGAATCCATCCTCGGACCGTGCCAGACCAGTCTGCCTGGCTATATAAGGGCTGAATATGACACATGACATAACTGAACAAACACAGGACAGTGACTGACATTGACATCACAACAGAGTAGCTTGGTCTGATCAGGATTAAGGATGTGGATGAATACTGATCACTGAACAGTTCATCACTGATCACTTTTTAAAGAAAGAACCGTTAAACTTGTATTGAGTCCTTTCTGTTTGTTACCAGGCTCCAGTGAAGTTGCTATGTGTGTTGCTATGGAAACGGAGGGTCACTTGCGTAGCGTATCGTGACAAGTGTCTTCCACATTGGACAGTGAATCATAGAACAGTGTGAGTGTGTACAGTACGTTGTACAGTACGTTGTCCTCTTCTGTGTTTGCTGTCCTCCCACTGGTCTCTCATAGCTGTTTGGGACGTACCCTCAATACCAGACCCAGGGCTGTTTGGGACATACCCTCAATACCAGACCCAAGGCTGTTTGGGACATACCCTCAATACCAGACCCAGGGCTGTTTGGGACGTACCCTCAATACCAGACCCAGGGCTGTTTGGGACGTACCCTCAATACCAGACCCAGGGCTGTTTGGGACGTACCCCTCAATACCAGACCCAGAGCTGTTTGGGACGTACCCTCAATACTAGACCCAGGGCTGTTTGGGACGTACCCCTCAATACCAGACCCAGAGCTGTTTGGGACGTACCCTCAATACCAGACCCAGGGCTGTTTGGGACGTACCCTCAATGGCAGACCCAGAGCTGTTTGGGACGTACCCCTCAATACCAGACCCAGGGCTGTTTGGGACGTACCCTCAATACCAGACCCAGGGCTGTTTGGGACGTACCCTCAATACCAGACCCAGAGCTGTTTGGGACGTACCCCCAATACCAGACCAAGGGCTGTTTGGGACGTACCCTCAATACCAGACCCAGGGCTGTTTGGGACATACCCTCAATACCAGGCCCAGGGCTGTTTGGGACGTACCCTCAATACCAGACCCAGGGCTGTTTGGGACATACCCTCAATACCAGGCCAAGGGCTGTTTGGGACGTACCCTCAATACCAGACCCAGGGCTGTTTGGGACGTACCCTCAATACCAGACCCAGGGCTGTTTGGGACGTACCCCCAATACCAGGCCAAGGGCTGTTTGGGACGTACCCTCAATACCAGACCCAGGGCTGTTTGGGACGTACCCTCAATACCAGACCCAGGGCTGTTTGGGACGTACCCTCAATACCAGACTCAGGGCTGTTTGGGACGTACCCCCAATACCAGACCCAGGGCTGTTTGGGACGTACCCTCAATACCAGACCATGGGCTGTTTGGGACGTACCCTCAATACCAGACCCAGGGCTGTTTGGGACGTACCCTCAATACCAGACGCAGAATATGCTGACTAGGATCTTCACTCCATTTCCACTTTCTTCCTGTCTGTTTTGTTATTTGCCCTGTCTGTGGACCAGCCCCCTCCTCCTGTCTGTGGACCAGCCCCCTCCTCCTGTCTGTGGACCAGCCCCCTCCTCCTGTCCGTGGACCATCCCCCTCCTGTCTGTGGACCAGCCCCCTCCTGTCTGTGGACCAGCCCCCTCCTGTCTGTGAACCAGCCCCCTCCTCCTGTCTGTGGACCAGCCCCCTCCTCCTGTCCGTGGACCGGACCCCTCCTGTCCGTGGACCGGACCCCTCCTGTCCGTGGACCAGCCCCCTCCTGTCCGTGGACCAGCCCCCTCCTGTCCGTGGACCAGCCCCCTCCTGTCCGTGGACCAGCCCCCTCCTGTCCGTGGACCAGCCCCCTCCTGTCCGTGGACCAGCCCCCTCCTGTCCGTGGACCAGCCCCCTCCTCCTGTCTGTGGACCAGCCCCCTCCTCCTGTCTGTGGACCAGCCCCCTCCTCCTGTCTGTGGACCAGCCCCCTCCTCCTGTCTGTGGACCAGCCCCCTCCTCCTGTCTGTGGACCAGCCCCCTCCTCCTGTCTGTGGACCAGCCCCCTCCTGTCCGTGGACCAGCCCCCTCCTGTCCGTGGACCAGCCCCCTCCTGTCCGTGGACCAGCCCCCTCCTGTCCGTGGACCAGCCCCCTCCTGTCCGTGGACCAGCCCCCTCCTGTCCGTGGACCAGCCCCCTCCTGTCCGTGGACCAGCCCCCTCCCGTCCGTGGACCAGCCCCCTCCCGTCCGTGGACCAGCCCCCTCCTGTCCGTGGACCAGCCCCCTCCTGTCCGTGGACCAGCCCCCTCCTGTCCGTGGACCAGCCCCCTCCTCCTGTCTGTGGACCAGCCCCCTCCTCCTGTCTGTGGACCAGCCCCCTCCTCCTGTCTGTGGACCAGCCCCCTCCTCCTGTCTGTGGACCAGCCCCCTCCTCCTGTCTGTGGACCAGCCCCCTCCTCCTGTCTGTGGACCAGCCCCCTCCTGTCCGTGGACCAGCCCCCTCCTGTCCGTGGACCAGCCCCCTCCTGTCCGTGGACCAGCCCCCTCCTGTCCGTGGACCAGCCCCCTCCTGTCCGTGGACCAGCCCCCTCCTGTCCGTGGACCAGCCCCCTCCTGTCCGTGGACCAGCCCCCTCCCGTCCGTGGACCAGCCCCCTCCCGTCCGTGGACCAGCCCCCTCCTGTCCGTGGACCAGCCCCCTCCTGTCCGTGGACCAGCCCCCTCCTGTCCGTGGACCAGCCCCCTCCTGTCCGTGGACCAGCCCCCTCGACCATCTCCAACACAGACACCTGTTCTATTATAGTGTGTGTTTCCAATGTGTCTTTGTTCGTACTGTACTGTGGTTGTAATTCCACTTCCTTAAAAGTTGTCATTCATTTGGTATTTTGGTCTTTCTTGGACGAATAGCCCATGACAGGCTAAATGAGACCCTAACAAACAATCAAACAAACAAACCAACAAATATGAGGGATGTCATAATAAGTACCTTCTGGTAGAGGATGGTTCCATTGGTGTCGTTTCCCACAGCGACCATCTTGTAATCAGTGGCATACTGTGACACGGAGGAAGAGACAGAGAAAACATCAATCATATAAACAACAAATAAACAACAATTACTCTGAGGTACATGTATGTTAACAAAGCCATTCATAAACAAGTAACTAGTTATATTAAAGTACTTAGGATCAAGTATTTATTGTCAGATGTATTAAGCGTTTACACCTGTGCAAGGTTTGCTACAATATTCTTCAGATCGGGTGGGAATGAAAGCTAAAACCATGAGTCATTTTTACATTCTAGCTCTATGACTGTGATCCTTCTGAACTCTACATTCTATGTTTTATACCCTTCAATAAATAACAGGTTGGCATCGGTACATGCAAACACTAAGCAGACGAGACCCTGTTTCAGAGATGTCTTTAGTTCCTGTACTGATGAATGCCTGTTTCAGAGATGTCTTTAGTTCCTGTGCTGATGAATGCCTGTTTCAGAGATGTGTCTTTAGTTCCTGTACTGATGAATGCCTGTTTCAGAGATGTGTCTTTAGTTCCTGTACTGATGAATGCCTGTTTCAGAGATGTGTCTTTAGTTCCTGTACTGATGAATGCCTGTTTCAGAGATGTCTTTAGTTCCTGTACTGATGAATGCCTGTTTCAGAGATGTCTTTAGTTCCTGTACTGATGAATGCCTGTTTCAGAGATGTGTCTTTAGTTCCTGTACTGATGAATGCCTGTTTCAGAGATGTGTCTTTAGTTCCTGTACTGATGAATGCCTGTTTCAGAGATGTGTCTTTAGTTCCTGTACTGATGAATGCCTGTTTCAGAGATGTCTTTAGTTCCTGTACTGATGAATGCCTGTTTCAGAGATGTCTTTAGTTCCTGTACTGATGAATGCCTGTTTCAGAGATGTGTCTTTAGTTCCTGTACTGATGAATGCCTGTTTCAGAGATGTGTCTTTAGTTCCTGTACTGATGAATGCCTGTTTCAGAGATGTGTCTTTAGTTCCTGTACTGATGAATGCCTGTTTCAGAGATGTGTCTTTAGTTCCTGTACTGATGAATGCCTGTTTCAGAGATGTGTCTTTAGTTCCTGTACTGATGAATGCCTGTTTCAGAGATGTCTTTAGTTCCTGTACTGATGAATGCCTGTTTCAGAGATGTCTTTAGTTCCTGTACTGATGAATGCCTGTTTCAGAGATGTGTCTTTAGTTCCTGTACTGATGAATGCCTGTTTCAGAGATGTGTCTTTAGTTCCTGTACTGATGAATGCCTGTTTCAGAGATGTGTCTTTAGTTCCTGTACTGATGAATGCCTGTTTCAGAGATGTGTCTTTAGTTTCTGATAAAAAAGAAGAAAACAAGAAGAAGATAAAAGTCATTTTAGTAAGAACTGACTGTTCTTTATGGGACCAGAGACCAGCAGAGACACAAAGCAGCTTTAGAGCTGTGATGGAGAGGACCTGGCAGCCAGAGACCAGCAGAGACACAAAGCAGCTTTAGAGCTGTGATGGAGAGGACCTGGCAGCCAGAGACCAGCAGAGACACAAAGCAGCTTTAGAGCTGTGGTGGAGAGGACCTGGCAGCCAGAGACCAGCAGAGACACAAAGCAGCTTTAGAGCTGTGGTGGAGAGGACCTGGCAGCCAGAGACCAGCAGACACAAAGCAGCTTTAGAGCTGTGGTGGAGAGGACCTGGCAGCCAGAGACCAGCAGAGACACTAAGCAGCTTTAGAGCTGTGATGGAGAGGACCTGGCAGCCAGAGACCAGCAGAGACACAAAGCAGCTTTAGAGCTGTGGTGGAGAGGACCTGGCAGCCAGAGACCAGCAGAGACACAAAGCAGCTTTAGAGCTGTGGTGGAGAGGACCTGGCAGCCAGAGCTCACTAATGCTCTTGTGGCTGAATGGAAGAAAGTCACCACAACAATCTAGTGGAAAGCCTTCCCAGAAGAGTGGAGGCTGTTATAGCAGCAAAGGGGGGACCAACTCCATATTAATGCCTATGATTTTGGAATGAGATGTTTGATGAGCAAGTGTCCACATACTTTTGGTCGTGTAGTTTTTGGTCTTTTCTAACAGAACTGTGTCCAAATAGAATTTATATTTATGATCCTGATTTCCTTACCTCTCTTGGAAAATCATTATATTTGTTTTCTTTAGGTTAACGGTCAGAGCCCAGGTGTGACAGAACCTGTGGTTAACGGTCAGAGCCCAGGTGTGACAGAACCTGTGGTTAACGGTCAGAGCCCAGGTCTGACAGAACCTGTGGTTAACGGTCAGAGCCCAGGTCTGACAGAACCTGTGGTTAACGGTCAGAGCCCAGGTCTGGCAGAACCTGTGGTTAACGGTCAGAGCCCAGGTCTGACAGAACCTGTGGTTAACGGTCAGAGCCCAGGTCTGGCAGAACCTGTGATTAACGGTCAGAGCCCAGGTCTGACAGAACCTGTGGTTAACGGTCAGAGCCCAGGTCTGGTAGAACCTGTGGTTAACGGTCAGAGCCCAGGTCTGGCAGAACCTGTGATTAACGGTCAGAGCCCAGGTCTGGCAGAACCTGTGGTTAACGGTCAGAGCCCAGGTCTGGCAGAACCTGTGGTTAACGGTCAGAGCCCAGGTCTGACAGAACCTGTGGTTAACGGTCAGAGCCCAGGTCTGGCAGAACCTGTGATTATCGGTCAGAGCCCAGGTCTGACAGAACCTGTGGTTAACGGTCAGAGCCCAGGTCTGGCAGAACCTGTGGTTAACGGTCAGAGCCCAGGTCTGGCAGAACCTGTGATTAACGGTCAGAGCCCAGGTCTGGCAGAACCTGTGGTTAACGGTCAGAGCCCAGGTCTGGCAGAACCTGTGATTAACGGTCAGAGCCCAGGTCTGACAGAACCTGTGGTTAACGGTCAGAGTCCAGGTCTGACAGAACCTGTGGTTAACGGTCAGAGCCCAGGTCTGGCAGAACCTGTGATTAACGGTCAGAGCCCAGGTCTGACAGAACCTGTGGTTAACGGTCAGAGCCCAGGTCTGGCAGAACCTGTGGTTAACGGTCAGAGCCCAGGTCTGACAGAACCTGTGGTTAACGGTCAGAGCCCAGGTCTGACAGAACCTGTGGTTAACTGTCAGAGCCCAGGTCTGACAGAACCTGTGGTTAACGGTCAGAGCCCAGGTCTGGCAGAACCTGTGGTTAACGGTCAGAGCCCAGGTCTGACAGAACCTGTGGTTAACGGTCAGAGCCCAGGTCTGACAGAACCTGTGGTTAACGGTCAGAGTCCAGGTCTGACAGAACCTGTGGTTAACTGTCAGAGCCCAGGTCTGACAGAACCTGTGGTTAACGGTCAGAGCCCAGGTCTGACAGAACCTGTGGTTAACGGTCAGAGCCCAGGTCTGACAGAACCTGTGGTTAACGGTCAGAGCCCAGGTCTGACAGAACCTGTGGTTAACGGTCGGAGCCCAGGTCTGGCAGAACCTGTGGTTAACGGTCAGAGCCCAGGTCTGACAGAACCTGTGAAAATGATCTTAGTGGGAGACGGCAGCACCAGGTCATCTGCATACAGCAGACCCTCCTTAGTGGGAGACAGCAGCACCAGGTCATCTGTCTACAGCAGACCCTCCTTAGTGGGAGACAGCAGCACCAGGTCATCTGCATACAGCAGACCCTCCTTAGTGGGAGACAGTGGCACCAGGTCATCTGCGTACAGCAGCCTCCTTAGTGGGAGACAGCGGCACCAGGTCATCTGTCTACAGCAGACCCTCCTTAGTGGGAGACAGCAGCACCAGGTCATCTGCCTACAGCAGACCCTCCTTAGTGGGAGACAGCGGCACCAGGTCATCTGCCTACAGCAGACCCTCCTTAGTGGGAGACAGCAGCACCAGGTCATCTGTCTACAGCAGACCCTCCTTAGTGGGAGACAGCAGCACCAGGTCATCTGTCTACAGCAGACCCTCCTTAGTGGGAGACAGCGGCACCAGGTCATCTGCCTACAGCAGACCCTCCTTAGTGGGAGACAGCAGCACCAGGTCATCTGTCTACAGCAGACCCTCCTTAGTGGGAGACAGCAGCACCAGGTCATCTGTCTACAGCAGACCCTCCTTAGTGGGAGACAGCAGCACCAGGTCATCTGCATACAGCAGACCCTCCTTAGTGGGAGACAGCAGCACCAGGTCATCTGCATACAGCAGACCCTCCTTAGTGGGAGACAGCAGCACCAGGTCATCTGTCTACAGCAGACCCTCCTTAGTGGGAGACAGCAGCACCAGGTCATCTGCATACAGCAGACCCTCCTTAGTGGGAGACAGCAGCACCAGGTCATCTGCGTACAGCAGCCTCCTTAGTGGGAGACAGCAGCACTAGGTCATCTGCATACAGCAGACCCTCCTTAGTGGGAGACAGCAGCACCAGGTCATCTGCATACAGCAGCCTCCTTAGTGGGAGACAACAGCACCAGGTCATCTGCATACAGCAGACCCTCCTTAGTGGGAGACAGCAGCACTAGGTCATCTGCATACAGCAGACCCTCCTTAGTGGGAGACAGCAGCACCAGGTCATCTGCATACAGCAGACCCTCCTTAGTGGGAGACAGCAGCACTAGGTCATCTGCATACAGCAGACCCTCCTTAGTGGGAGACAGCAGCACTAGGTCATCTGCATACAGCAGACCCTCCTTAGTGGGAGACAACAGCACCAGGTCATCTGCATACAGCAGACCCTCCTTAGTGGGAGACAGCAGCACTAGGTCATCTGCATACAGCAGACCCTCCTTAGTGGGAGACAGCAGCACCAGGTCATCTGCGTACAGCAGCCTCCTTAGTGGGAGACAGCAGCACTAGGTCATCTGCATACAGCAGCCTCCTTAGTGGGAGACAGCAGCACTAGGTCATCTGCATACAGCAGACACTTGATTTCATTGTTGTGTAGGGTGAAACAAAGTGCTGCAGATTCCAATTCATTAATGTAGATGTTAAATAGTGTTGGACTAATTGAGCAGCCATGTTAGTTGCCAATTTTAACGACATTTGTTTTAGTGTACATTGATTTAATAAGATCACCAGCTTCTATTTATTTATCAAAAATTCATTTTGCCAAATTTAATCAAATGCTTTCTTGAAGTCTCTAAAACATGAGTAGATGAGTGTGGAGGTATAAATGTGGTCTGGTCTCTCTCTCTCTCTCTCTAAAACATGTATGTTTCAGTCCATCAGTACCTGTCTCTCTATTTCTCTCTCTCTCGGTCTCTCCCTCTCTCTCTCTTTCTCTCAAATATGTTTCAGTCCATCAGTGCTTCTCTCTCTCTAAAATTTCAGTCCGTCACGGCCAAACGGGGCCATTCTCAGTGGGCAGTGCCTATATATGTAATATGTGTTCAGCATGGTTGAAGACTTGATTCCCTCTCCCTCCGCCCCCCCCTCCATCTCTCTGCCCCCCCCCCCCCCCCTTTACTCTACCACATCCCATCTGCATGATGCCTGTACCCTACTTTGGGGGCTCCTTCTCTGGGTAGTCAGTCTGCCTCCTCAGCCTGTCACTCCGGCAGTTTGTCCTATGTTAGCTGACATAGTTTGAGGAAGTGGGGGCCTCCAGACTTAATTTAATTATGTCTATCCCACACCAAAAGAGAGGGGAGTTGGTTTTACCATGATGTAATACTACAGTAGATGACAACAGGTTTTACCATGATGTAATACTACAGTAGATGACAACAGGTTTTACCATGATGTAGTACTACAGTAGATGACAACAGGTTTTACCATGATGTAATACTACAGTAGATGACAACAGGTTACCATGATATAGTACTACAGTAGATGACAACAGGTTTTACCATGATGTAGTACTACAGTAGATGACAACAGGTTTTACCATGATGTAATACTACAGTAGATGACAACAGGTTTTACCATGATGTAATACTACAGTAGATGACAACAGGTTTTACCATGATGTAGATGACAACAGGTTTTACCATGATGTAATACTACAGCAACAGGTTTTACCATGATGTAATACTACAGTAGATGACAACAGGTTTTACCATGATGTAGTACTACAGTAGATGACAACAGGTTTTACCATGATGTAATACTACAGTAGATGACAACAGGTTTTACCATGATGTAATACTACAGTAGATGACAACAGGTTTTACCATGATGTAATACTACAGTAGATGACAACAGGTTTTACCATGATGTAGATGACAACAGGTTTTACCATGATGTAGTACTACAGCAACAGGTTTTACCATGATGTAGTACTACAGTAGATGACAACAGGTTTTACCATGATGTAATACTACAGTAGATGACAACAGGTTTTACCATGATGTAATACTACAGTAGATGACAACAGGTTTTACCATGATGTAGATGACAACAGGTTTTACCATGATGTAATACTACAGCAACAGGTTTTACCATGATGTAATACTACAGTAGATGACAACAGGTTTTACCATGATGTAGTACTACAGTAGATGACAACAGGTTTTACCATGATGTAATACTACAGTAGATGACAACAGGTTTTACCATGATGTAATACTACAGTAGATGACAACAGGTTTTACCATGATGTAGTACTACAGTAGATGACAACAGGTTTTACCATGATGTAATACTACAGTAGATGACAACAGGTTTTACCATGATGTAGTACTACAGTAGATGACAACAGGTTTTACCATGATGTAATACTACAGTAGATGACAACAGGTTTTACCATGATGTAATACTACAGTAGATGATGACAACAGGTTTTACCATGATGTAATACTACAGTAGATAACAACAGGTTTTACCATGATGTAATACTACAGTAGATGACAACAGGTTTTACCATGATGTAATACTACAGTAGATGACAACAGGTTTTACCATGATGTAGATGACAACAGGTTTTACCATGATGTAGTACTACAGTAGATGACAACAGGTTTTACCATGATGTAATACTACAGTAGATGACAACAGGTTTTACCATGATGTAGATGACAACAGGTTTTACCATGATGTAGTACTACAGTAGATGACAACAGGTTTTACCATGATGTAATACTACAGTAGATGACAACAGGTTTTACCATGATGTAATACTACAGTAGATGACAACAGGTTTTACCATGATGTAGATGACAACAGGTTTTACCATGATGTAATACTACAGCAACAGGTTTTACCATGATGTAATACTACAGTAGATGACAACAGGTTTTACCATGATGTAGTACTACAGTAGATGACAACAGGTTTTACCATGATGTAATACTACAGTAGATGACAACAGGTTTTACCATGATGTAATACTACAGTAGATGACAACAGGTTTTACCATGATGTAGTACTACAGTAGATGACAACAGGTTTTACCATGATGTAATACTACAGTAGATGACAACAGGTTTTACCATGATGTAATACTACAGTAGATGACAACAGGTTTTACCATGATGTAATACTACAGTAGATGACAACAGGTTTTACCATGATGTAGATGACAGCAGGTTTTACCATGATATAGTACTACAGTAGATGACAACAGGTTTTACCATGATGTAATACTACAGTAGATGAAAACAGGTTTATTAAAACTAAATGATATTGTTCTTCGTGTTTTGTTAATGTTTGGTATCAGTAATATGAATGAAAAGGCATTACATGGATGTCATTTCTCATTCCTGACCTACTGATGATTATTATTCAGCTCTGTGTGTGTGTGCGTGTGCGCGTGTGTGCGTGTGTGTGTGGTCTTGTTCTTCTCTATCCTCGTGGGGACCTGAAATCCCTAAATGTCCCCATGAGAACATGCATAAAAGGTCTTGTTCTTCTCTATTTTTTTTATATTTTTTTAACTAGGCAAGTCAGTTAAGAACAAATTCTTATTTTCAATGACGGCCTAGGAACAGTGGGTTAACTGCCTGTTCAGGGGCAGAACGACAGATTTGTACCTTGTCAGCTCGGGGATTTGAACTTGCAACCTTCCAGTTACTAGTCCAACGCTCTAACCACTAGGCTACGCTGCCGCCCCGCTCTATCCTCGTGGGGACCTGAAATCCCTAAATGTCCCCATGAGAACATGCATAAAAGGACACATTTGTGTGTGTGTGTGTTCCTCCCCAAACATTGAACCCTCCTGACCCTCTTTTAGCCTTAATAGACAGACACTCACACAGTTCCAGGAAATGGTACCGGGCAGCCACTGGGCACATTAAAGAGCAACGAGGCGAGACAGGTTGCTAGGCTGTTTGGAATGGAATCACCTCACTATGGAAACGGTTGGTGAAAGGAAGACGAGAGGGAGAGCAGAACTCTCTTTATTCTGAGTCTCTTCATTAATGACCTTATATAGACTTTTAACGCTAAGGAAAGGATTTACGGTATACATATATATATATGAAGAGGTGAGCATAGGACAGTATGTGTGTGTGTGAGAGAGAGAGACAGAGAGAGATGGAGAGCTGGAGAGAGACAGAGAGAGATGAAGAGAGAAAGAAAGTTAGAGAAAGAGATGAAGAGAGGCGAGAGAGACTGATAGGTAGAGAGAGAGATAGGAGAGAAAGGTGACGAGGAGTGAAGAGAGAGACTGATAGGTAGAGAGAGAGAGGAGAGAAAGATGACGAGGGGTGAAGAGAGAGACTGATAGGTAGAGAGAGAGGAGAGAAAGACGACGAGGGGTGAAGAGAGACTGATAAGTAGAGCGAGAGAGGAGAGAAAGACGACGAGGGGTGAAGAGAGAGACTGATAGGTAGAGAGAGAGAGGAGAGAAAGATGACGAGGGGTGAAGAGAGAGACTGATAGGTAGAGAGAGAGAGGAGAGAAAGACGACGAGGGGTGAAGAGAGAGACTGATAGGTAGAGAGAGAGAGGAGAGAAAGATGACGAGGGGTGAAGAGAGAGACTGATAGGTAGAGAGAGAGAGGAGAGAAAAATGACGAGGGGTGAAGAGAGAGACTGATAGGTAGAGAGAGAGGAGAGAAAGGTGACGAGGGGTGAAGAGAGAGACTGATAGGTAGAGAGAGAGAGGAGAGAAAGATGACGAGGGGTGAAGAGAGAGAGATACTTACAGAACGGAATGCTGCAGCCACAAGGTTAGCTGGGAACAAATTCCTGCAGAGGAAGACAAGAGAAACAATTGAGGTTTCATTAATGTGTTAGTCTTGGACTCCCAAGTGATTCCATATATTGAAACTAGTTCAGTGGAGTTTGCCCTTTCCCCCTCACTCCCTCTAGTGGAGAACTGAAACACCTGCAGGTCACGTGACTAGTGACGTTGCTGGCTCTGCTCCGTTGACAATGAATGCACAAATACGCAAACTGTGGACAAATTCATCGTTTTATTGAAAGTGTACGGCCACATTAGCTAATTTTGTCAAAAGTACTATCGGTTTTGAATCAGGAAATGTGTACTTTCTACCTAAAATACATGTGATTATTTAATATAATATTTTATGTAGCCGACTGCCATAGCAGCAGAGATACGTAACAACTGACAACAGAGCAGTTAGTAATTTACCCACATAGTTAAACCACATAATGCTGGGGTGGTTCACTACCCACATAGTTAAACTACATAATGCTGGGGTGCATCACTACCCACATAGTTAAACCACGTAATGCTGGGGTGGTTCACTACCCACATAGTTAAACCACATAATGCTGGGGTGGTTCACTACCCACATAGTTAAACCACAATGCTGGGGTGCAACACTACCCACATAGTTAAACCACATAATGCTGGGGTGGTTCACTACCCACATAGTTAAACCACATAATGCTGGGGTGCATCACTACCCACATAGTTAAACCACATAATGCTGGGGTGCAACACTACCCACATAGTTAAACTACATAATGCTGGGGTGCAACACTACCCACATAGTTAAACCACATAATGCTGGGGTGCAACACTACCCACATAGTTAAACTACATAATGCTGGGGTGCAGCACTACCCACATAGTTAAACCACATAATGCTGGGGTGCAACACTACCCACATAGTTAAACCACATAATGCTGGGGTGGTTTACTACCCACATAGTTAAACCACATAATGCTGGGGTGGTTTACTACCCACATAGTTAAACCACATAATGCTGGGGTGGTTCACTACCCACATAGTTAAACTACATAATGCTGGGGTGGTTCACTACCCACATAGTTAAACCACGTAATGCTGGGGTGGTTCACTACCCACATAGTTAAACCACGTAATGCTGGGGTGGTTCACTACCCACATAGTTAAACTACATAATGCTGGGGTGGTTCACTACCCACATAGTTAAACCACATAATGCTGGGGTGTATCACTACCCACATAGTTAAACCACATAATGCTGGGGTGGTTCACTACCCACATAGTTAAACTACATAATGCTGGGGTGCAGCACTACCCACATAGTTAAACCACATAATGCTGGGGTGCAACACTACCCACATAGTTAAACCACATAATGCTGGGGTGGTTCAATACCCACATAGTTAAACCACATAATGCTGGGGTGCAGCACTACCCACATAGTTAAACCACATAATGCTGGGGTGGTTCACTACCCACATAGTTAAACTACATAATGCTGGGGTGGTTCACTACCCACATAGTTAAACCACGTAATGCTGGGGTGGTTCACTACCCACATAGTTAAACTACATAATGCTGGGGTGCAGCACTACCCACATAGTTAAACCACATAATGCTGGGGTGGTTCACTACCCACATAGTTAAACCACATAATGCTGGGGTGGTTCACTACCCACATAGTTAAACCACATAATGCTGGGGTGGTTCACTACCCACATAGTTAAACCACATAATGCTGGGGTGGTTCACTACCCACATAGTTAAACCACATAATGCTGGGGTGCAGCACTACCCACATAGTTAAACCACATAATGCTGGGGTGCATCACTACCCACATAGTTAAACTACATAATGCTGGGGTGCAGCACTACCCACATAGTTAAACCACATAATGCTGGGGTGCATCACTACCCACATAGTTAAACTACATAATGCTGGGGTGGTTCACTACCCACATAGTTAAACCACATAATGCTGGGGTGCATCACTACCCACATAGTTAAACTACATAATGCTGGGGTGCAGCACTACCCACATAGTTAAACTACATAATGCTGGGGTGGTTTACTACCCACATAGTTAAACCACATAATGCTGGGGTGCATCACTACCCACATAGTTAAACCACATAATGCTGGGGTGCAACACTACCCACATAGTTAAACTACATAATGCTGGGGTGGTTCACTACCCACATAGTTAAACTACATAATGCTGGGGTGCAACACTACCCACATAGTTAAACCACATAATGCTGGGGTGTAACACTACCCACATAGTTAAACCACATAATGCTGGGGTCGTTCACTACCCACATAGTTAAACTACATAATGCTGGGGTGGTTAACTACCCACATAGTTAAACCACATAATGCTGGGGTGGTTCACTACCCACATAGTTAAACTACATAATGCTTGGGTGGTTCACTACCCACATAGTTAAACCACATAATGCTGGGGTGCAGCACTACCCACATAGTTAAACCACATAATGCTGGGGTGCATCACTACCCACATAGTTAAACTACATAATGCTGGGGTGGTTCACTACCCACATAGTTAAACCACATAATGCTGGGGTGGTTCACTACCCACATAGTTAAACCACATAATGCTGGGGTGGTTCACTACCCACATAGTTAAACCACATAATGCTGGGGTGGTTCACTACCCACATAGTTAAACCACATAATGCTGGGGTGGTTCACTACCCACATAGTTAAACTACATAATGCTGGGGTGCAACACTACCCACATAGTTAAACCACATAATGCTGGGGTGGTTCACTACCCACATAGTTAAACTACATAATGCTGGGGTGCAACACTACCCACATAGTCAAACCACATAATGCTGGGGTGCATCACTACCCACATAGTTAAACCACATAATGCTGGGGTGCAGCACTACCCACATAGTTAAACTACATAATGCTGGGGTGGTTTACTACCCACATAGTTAAACCACATAATGCTGGGGTGCATCACTACCCACATAGTTAAACCACATAATGCTGGGGTGGTTTACTACCCACATAGTTAAACCACATAATGCTGGGGTGGTTTACTACCCACATAGTTAAACCACATAATGCTGGGGTGCATCACTACCCACATAGTTAAACCACATAATGCTGGGGTGCAGCACTACCCACATAGTTAAACTACATAATGCTGGGGTGCATCACTACCCACATAGTTAAACTACGTAATGCTGGGGTGGTTCACTACCCACATAGTTAAACCCCATAATGCTGGGGTGCAACACTACCCACATAGTTAAACTACATAATGCTGGGGTGCAGCACTACCCATATATTTAAACCATATAATGCTGGGGTGGTTCACTACCCACATAGTTAAACTACATAATGCTGGGGTGCAGCACTACCCACGTAGTTAAACCACATAATGCTGGGGTGCATCACTACCCACATAGTTAAACTACGTAATGCTGGGGTGGTTCACTACCCACATAGTTAAACCACATAATGCTGGGGTGGTTCACTACCCACATAGTTAAACCATATAATGCTGGGGTGGTTCACTACCCACATAGTTAAACTACATAATGCTGGGGTGCAGCACTACCCACATAGTTAAACCACATAATGCTGGGGTGCATCACTGCCCACATAGTTAAACCACGTAATGCTGGGGTCCAGCACTACCCACATAGTTAAACTACGTAATGCTGGGGTGGTTCACTACCCACATAGTTAAACCACATAATGCTGGGGTCCAGCACTACCCACATAGTTAAACTACATAATGCTGGGGTGGTTCACTACCCACATAGTTAAACCACATAATGCTGGGGTGCATCACTACCCACATAGTTAAACCACATAATGCTGGGGTGCATCACTACCCACATAGTTAAACCACGTAATGCTGGGGTGCAGCACTACCCACATAGTTAAACCACATAATGCTGGGGTGGTTCACTACCCATATAGTTAAACCACATAATGCTGGGGTGCAACACTACCCACATAGTTAAACCACATAATGCTGGGGTGGTTCACTACCCACATAGTTAAACCACATAATGCTGGGGTGGTTCACTACCCACATAGTTAAACCACATAATGCTGGGGTGGTTCACTACCCACATAGTTAAACCACATAATGCTGGGGTGCAGCACTACCCACATAGTTAAACCACATAATGCTGGGGTGGTTCAATACCCACATAGTTAAACTACATAATGCTGGGGTGCAACACTACCCACATAGTTAAACCACATAATGCTGGGGTGGTTCACTACCCACATAGTTAAACTACATAATGCTGGGGTGGTTCACTACCCACATAGTTAAACCACATAATGCTGGGGTGCAACACTACCCACATAGTTAAACCACATAATGCTGGGGTGCATCACTACCCACATAGTTAAACCACATAATGCTGGGGTGCATCACTACCCACATAGTTAAACCACATAATGCTGGGGTGCATCACTACCCACATAGTTAAACTACATAATGCTGGGGTGGTTCACTACCCACATAGTTAAACCACATAATGCTGGGGTGGTTCACTACCCACATAGTTAAACCACATAATGCTGGGGTGGTTCACTACCCACATAGGTAAACTACATAATGCTGGGGTGCAACACTACCCACATAGTTAAACTACATAATGCTGGGGTGGTTCACTACCCACATAGTTAAACTACATAATGCTGGGGTGCAACACTACCCACATAGTTAAACCACATAATGCTGGGGTGCAGCACTACCCATATAGTTAAACCACATAATGCTGGGGTGCAGCACTACCCACATAGTTAAACTACATAATGCTGGGGTGCAACACTACCCACATAGATAAACCACATAATGCTGGGGTGCATCACTACCCACATAGTTAAACCACATAATGCTGGGGTGCATCACTACCCACATAGTTAAACCACGTAATGCTGGGGTGGTTCACTACCCACATATTTAAACCACATTATGCTGGGGAGCAACACTACCCACATAGTTAAACCACATAATGCTGGGGTGCAGCACTACCCACATAGTTAAACCACATAATGCTGGGGTGCATCACTACCCACATAGTTAAACTACATAATGCTGGGGTGGTTCACTACCCACATAGTTAAACCACATAATGCTGGGGTGGTTCACTACCCACATAGTTAAACCACATAATGCTGGGGTGGTTCACTACCCACATAGTTAAACTACATAATGCTGGGGTGCAACACTACCCACATAGTTAAACCACATAATGCTGGGGTGATTCACTACCCACATAGTTAAACTACATAATGCTGGGGTGCAACACTACCCACATAGTTAAACCACATAATGCTGGGGTGCAGCACTACCCACATAGTTAAACCACATAATTCTGGGGTGCAGCACTACCCACATAGTTAAACTACATAATGCTGGGGTGGTTCACTACCCACATAGTTAAACCACATAATGCTGGGGTGCATCACTACCCACATAGTTAAACCACATAATGCCGGGGTGCATCACTACCCACATAGTTAAACCACATAATGCTGGGGTGCATCACTGCCCACATAGTTAAACCACGTAATGCTGGGGTGGTTCACTACCCACATAGTTAAACCACATTATGCTGGGGTGCAGCACTACCCACATAGTTAAACTACATAAAGCTGGGGTGCAGCACTACCCACATAGTTAAACCACATAATGCTGGGGTGAAGCACTTCCCACATAGTTAAACCACATAATGCTGGGGTGGTTCAATACCCACATAGTTAAACCACATAATGCTGGGGTGCAGCACTACCCACATAGTTAAACCACATAATGCTGGGGTGGTTCACTACCCACATAGTTAAACTACATAATGCTGGGGTGGTTCACTACCCACATAGTTAAACCACGTAATGCTGGGGTGGTTCACTACCCACATAGTTAAACTACATAATGCTGGGGTGCAGCACTACCCACATAGTTAAACCACATAATGCTGGGGTGGTTCACTACCCACATAGTTAAACCACATAATGCTGGGGTGGTTCACTACCCACATAGTTAAACCACATAATGCTGGGGTGGTTCACTACCCACATAGTTAAACCACATAATGCTGGGGTGGTTCACTACCCACATAGTTAAACCACATAATGCTGGGGTGCAGCACTACCCACATAGTTAAACCACATAATGCTGGGGTGCATCACTACCCACATAGTTAAACTACATAATGCTGGGGTGCAGCACTACCCACATAGTTAAACCACATAATGCTGGGGTGCATCACTACCCACATAGTTAAACTACATAATGCTGGGGTGGTTCACTACCCACATAGTTAAACCACATAATGCTGGGGTGCATCACTACCCACATAGTTAAACCACATAATGCTGGGGTGCATCACTACCCACATAGTTAAACTACATAATGCTGGGGTGCAGCACTACCCACATAGTTAAACTACATAATGCTGGGGTGGTTTACTACCCACATAGTTAAACCACATAATGCTGGGGTGCATCACTACCCACATAGTTAAACCACATAATGCTGGGGTGCAACACTACCCACATAGTTAAACTACATAATGCTGGGGTGGTTCACTACCCACATAGTTAAACTACATAATGCTGGGGTGCAACACTACCCACATAGTTAAACCACATAATGCTGGGGTGTAACACTACCCACATAGTTAAACCACATAATGCTGGGGTCGTTCACTACCCACATAGTTAAACTACATAATGCTGGGGTGGTTAACTACCCACATAGTTAAACCACATAATGCTGGGGTGGTTCACTACCCACATAGTTAAACTACATAATGCTTGGGTGGTTCACTACCCACATAGTTAAACCACATAATGCTGGGGTGCAGCACTACCCACATAGTTAAACCACATAATGCTGGGGTGCATCACTACCCACATAGTTAAACTACATAATGCTGGGGTGGTTCACTACCCACATAGTTAAACCACATAATGCTGGGGTGGTTCACTACCCACATAGTTAAACCACATAATGCTGGGGTGGTTCACTACCCACATAGTTAAACTACATAATGCTGGGGTGGTTAACTACCCACATAGTTAAACCACATAATGCTGGGGTGGTTCACTACCCACATAGTTAAACTACATAATGCTTGGGTGGTTCACTACCCACATAGTTAAACCACATAATGCTGGGGTGCAGCACTACCCACATAGTTAAACCACATAATGCTGGGGTGCATCACTACCCACATAGTTAAACTACATAATGCTGGGGTGGTTCACTACCCACATAGTTAAACCACATAATGCTGGGGTGGTTCACTACCCACATAGTTAAACCACATAATGCTGGGGTGGTTCACTACCCACATAGTTAAACCACATAATGCTGGGGTGGTTCACTACCCACATAGTTAAACCACATAATGCTGGGGTGGTTCACTACCCACATAGTTAAACTACATAATGCTGGGGTGCAACACTACCCACATAGTTAAACCACATAATGCTGGGGTGGTTCACTACCCACATAGTTAAACTACATAATGCTGGGGTGCAACACTACCCACATAGTCAAACCACATAATGCTGGGGTGCATCACTACCCACATAGTTAAACCACATAATGCTGGGGTGCAGCACTACCCACATAGTTAAACTACATAATGCTGGGGTGGTTTACTACCCACATAGTTAAACCACATAATGCTGGGGTGCATCACTACCCACATAGTTAAACCACATAATGCTGGGGTGGTTTACTACCCACATAGTTAAACCACATAATGCTGGGGTGGTTTACTACCCACATAGTTAAACCACATAATGCTGGGGTGCATCACTACCCACATAGTTAAACCACATAATGCTGGGGTGCAGCACTACCCACATAGTTAAACTACATAATGCTGGGGTGCATCACTACCCACATAGTTAAACTACATAATGCTGGGGTGCATCACTACCCACATAGTTAAACCCCATAATGCTGGGGTGCAACACTACCCACATAGTTAAACTACATAATGCTGGGGTGCAGCACTACCCATATATTTAAACCATATAATGCTGGGGTGGTTCACTACCCACATAGTTAAACTACATAATGCTGGGGTGCAGCACTACCCACGTAGTTAAACCACATAATGCTGGGGTGCATCACTACCCACATAGTTAAACTACGTAATGCTGGGGTGGTTCACTACCCACATAGTTAAACCACATAATGCTGGGGTGGTTCACTACCCACATAGTTAAACCATATAATGCTGGGGTGGTTCACTACCCACATAGTTAAACTACATAATGCTGGGGTGCAGCACTACCCACATAGTTAAACCACATAATGCTGGGGTGCATCACTGCCCACATAGTTAAACCACGTAATGCTGGGGTCCAGCACTACCCACATAGTTAAACTACGTAATGCTGGGGTGGTTCACTACCCACATAGTTAAACCACATAATGCTGGGGTCCAGCACTACCCACATAGTTAAACTACATAATGCTGGGGTGGTTCACTACCCACATAGTTAAACCACATAATGCTGGGGTGCATCACTACCCACATAGTTAAACCACATAATGCTGGGGTGCATCACTACCCACATAGTTAAACCACGTAATGCTGGGGTGCAGCACTACCCACATAGTTAAACCACATAATGCTGGGGTGGTTCACTACCCATATAGTTAAACCACATAATGCTGGGGTGCAACACTACCCACATAGTTAAACCACATAATGCTGGGGTGGTTCACTACCCACATAGTTAAACCACATAATGCTGGGGTGCATCACTACCCACATAGTTAAACTACATAATGCTGGGGTGGTTCACTACCCACATAGTTAAACCACATAATGCTGGGGTGCAGCACTACCCACATAGTTAAACCACATAATGCTGGGGTGGTTCAATACCCACATAGTTAAACTACATAATGCTGGGGTGCAACACTACCCACATAGTTAAACCACATAATGCTGGGGTGGTTCACTACCCACATAGTTAAACTACATAATGCTGGGGTGGTTCACTACCCACATAGTTAAACCACATAATGCTGGGGTGCAACACTACCCACATAGTTAAACCACATAATGCTGGGGTGCATCACTACCCACATAGTTAAACCACATAATGCTGGGGTGCATCACTACCCACATAGTTAAACCACATAATGCTGGGGTGCATCACTACCCACATAGTTAAACTACATAATGCTGGGGTGGTTCACTACCCACATAGTTAAACCACATAATGCTGGGGTGGTTCACTACCCACATAGTTAAACCACATAATGCTGGGGTGGTTCACTACCCACATAGGTAAACTACATAATGCTGGGGTGCAACACTACCCACATAGTTAAACTACATAATGCTGGGGTGGTTCACTACCCACATAGTTAAACTACATAATGCTGGGGTGCAACACTACCCACATAGTTAAACCACATAATGCTGGGGTGCAGCACTACCCATATAGTTAAACCACATAATGCTGGGGTGCAGCACTACCCACATAGTTAAACTACATAATGCTGGGGTGCAACACTACCCACATAGATAAACCACATAATGCTGGGGTGCATCACTACCCACATAGTTAAACCACATAATGCTGGGGTGCATCACTACCCACATAGTTAAACCACGTAATGCTGGGGTGGTTCACTACCCACATATTTAAACCACATTATGCTGGGGTGCAACACTACCCACATAGTTAAACCACATAATGCTGGGGTGCAGCACTACCCACATAGTTAAACCACATAATGCTGGGGTGCATCACTACCCACATAGTTAAACTACATAATGCTGGGGTGGTTCACTACCCACATAGTTAAACCACATAATGCTGGGGTGGTTCACTACCCACATAGTTAAACCACATAATGCTGGGGTGGTTCACTACCCACATAGTTAAACTACATAATGCTGGGGTGCAACACTACCCACATAGTTAAACCACATAATGCTGGGGTGATTCACTACCCACATAGTTAAACTACATAATGCTGGGGTGCAACACTACCCACATAGTTAAACCACATAATGCTGGGGTGCAGCACTACCCACATAGTTAAACCACATAATTCTGGGGTGCAGCACTACCCACATAGTTAAACTACATAATGCTGGGGTGGTTCACTACCCACATAGTTAAACCACATAATGCTGGGGTGCATCACTACCCACATAGTTAAACCACATAATGCCGGGGTGCATCACTACCCACATAGTTAAACCACATAATGCTGGGGTGCATCACTGCCCACATAGTTAAACCACGTAATGCTGGGGTGGTTCACTACCCACATAGTTAAACCACATTATGCTGGGGTGCAGCACTACCCACATAGTTAAACTACATAAAGCTGGGGTGCAGCACTACCCACATAGTTAAACCACATAATGCTGGGGTGAAGCACTTCCCACATAGTTAAACCACATAATGCTGGGGTGAAGCACTTCCCACATAGTTAAACCACATAATGCTGGGGTGAAGCACTTCCCACATAGTTAAACTACATAATGCTGGGGTGAAGCACTACCCACATAGTTAAACCACATAATGCTGGGGTGAAGCACTTCCCACATAGTTAAACCACATAATGCTGGGGTGAAGCACTTCCCACATAGTTAAACCACATAATGCTGGGGTGGTTCACTACCCACATAGTTAAACCACATAATGCTGGGGTGCATCACTACCCACATAGTTAAACCACATAATGCTGGGGTGCAGCACTACCCACATAGTTAAACCACATAATGCTGGGGTGCAGCACTACCCACATAGTTAAACTACATAATGCTGGGGTGCAGCACTACCCACATAGTTAAACTACATAATGCTGGGGTGCATCACTACCTACATAGTTAAACCACATAATGCTGGGGTGCAGCACTACCCACATAGTTAAACTACATAATGCTGGGGTGCATCACTACCCACATAGTTAAACTACATAATGCTGGGGTGGTTCACTACCCACATAGTTAAACCCCATAATGCTGGGGTGCAACACTACCCACATAGTTAAACTACATAATGCTGGGGTGCAGCACTACCCATATAGTTAAACCATATAATGCTGGGGTGGTTCACTACCCACATAGTTAAACTACATAATGCTGGGGTGCAGCACTACCCACGTAGTTAAACCACATAATGCTGGGGTGCATCACTGCCCACATAGTTAAACTACGTAATGCTGGGGTGGTTCACTACCCACATAGTTAAACCACGTAATGCTGGGGTCCAGCACTACCCACATAGTTAAACTACGTAATGCTGGGGTGCAGCACTACCCACATAGTTAAACCACGTAATGCTGGGGTCCAGCACTACCCACATAGTTAAACTACGTAATGCTGGGGTGGTTCACTACCCACATAGTTAAACCACATAATGCTGGGGTCCAGCACTACCCACATAGTTAAACTACATAATGCTGGGGTGGTTCACTACCCACATAGAAAAACCACATAATGCTGGGGTGCATCACTACCCACATAGTTAAACCACATAATGCTGGGGTGCATCACTACCCACATAGTTAAACCACGTAATGCTGGGGTCGTTCACTACCCACATAGTTAAACCACATAATGCTGGGGTGCAGCACTACCCACATAGTTAAACCACATAATGCTGGGGTGGTTCACTACCCATATAGTTAAACCACATAATGCTGGGGTGCAACACTACCCACATAGTTAAACCACATAATGCTGGGGTGGTTCACTACCCACATAGTTAAACCACATAATGCTGGGGTGCATCACTACCCACATAGTTAAACCACATAATGCTGGGGTGCAGCACTACCCACATAGTTAAACCACATAATGCTGGGGTGCAGCACTACCCACATAGTTAAACCACATAATGCTGGGGTGGTTCAATACCCACATAGTTAAACTACATAATGCTGGGGTGCATCACTACCCACATAGTTAAACCACATAATGCTGGGGTGGTTCACTACCCACGTAGTTAAACTACATAATGCTGGGGTGGTTCACTACCCACATAGTTAAACCACATAATGCTGGGGTGCAACACTACCCACATAGTTAAACCACATAATGCTGGGGTGCAGCACTACACACATAGTTAAACCACGTAATGCTGGGGTGCAGCACTACCCACATAGTTAAACCACATAATGCTGGGGTGCATCACTACCACATAGTTAAACCACATAATGCTGGGGTGCATCACTACCCACATAGTTAAACTACATAATGCTGGGGTGGTTCACTACCCACATAGTTAAACAACATAATGATGGGGTGCATCACTACCCACATAGTTAAACCACATAATGCTGGGGTGCATCACTACCCACATAGTTAAACTACATAATGCTGGGGTGGTTCACTACCCACATAGTTAAACCACATAATGCTGGGGTGCATAACTACCCACATAGTTAAACCACATAATGCTGGGGTGCAGCACTACCCACATAGTTAAACTACATAATGCTGGGGTGGTTTACTACCCACATAGTTAAACCACATAATGCTGGGGTGCAACACTACCCACATAGTTAAACTACATAATGCTGGGGTGCA